>NC_081350.1:40594356-40652593 GCF_029784015.1 Lycium ferocissimum | reverse complement strand
TCATTTATCTCATCAAAAAAAAAAAAACTTCCAATTGAAAAACTCACTTATATTGATCAAGAAATAATCAGAAAGACTACAGGCAAAATGTTCAGACAAAACCTATTATCAGATTAAGTAGAGCTTACCTTGGTAGCCCTGCCAATAAGCCATCTTCCCCACCTTCATTATAATCCACAGGGGAGCTTTTTCCGTGCATCACCCCAGATGGAGAGCGCACAATATTTCCTGCAAAGAAATAAATTCACATCAAGGAGAATTAGGGGAGTGAAGAACACAACATTGAGTACCTGAATAACAAGAAAGTAGCACTTTTGATACTCCACTTAAATAATAATTCCAGACGATTGTCATACTCAAAACTTAGAAAACTTTTCAACTATTATTTTGTACAACTCATTAGTTCTCCACAAAGCATTAAGATATTTTATTAGCGTGCTATGTTTCTCTGCTCTAGCCAGTCAGCGACAGAAAATTTATGTTCTGAATAGTCCTCATTCAAGAGACAGAGGATCAATTTCAGCCTTAAAAGTGAGCTTCCAGTAAAACAGCAGTCATTGGTCCAGTCACAATGAAGGTCTATATTGTGATCGATTTCTTTTCCATTTTCGGAAGGGTGTAAATATGTTGTCGAGGCTTAAGAGACATCCTATAGGAGTACAATGCAAATTAAAACAATTAGATATTTCATTGTTCCCTCTTGTCGCTAGCCATCAAAAGAATCTGAAAAAGAAATCAAATACCTTTTATTTGTTCCCTTTGAAATCATAAAATCTTAAAAGAATTTTGTAACTGTCGTATCTTAACGCTTACCATTTCAAAAAAGATTGTTGTATCTTAAACTAGGTGACATATATCCAATAGCGTGTATCCATATAAACCTTGAATGATAGGTGTATCTTGTAACCATGTCATAAAGCAGTCAGTTGGTTCACGTACAAGTTATGAAAGAATTATGAATTTATAATATAGCGATTGTATAATGGTGATTAAACACTAGATTATTTGGAGCAAATGCACTTCCTGTTGGATGTATAGGAGATTGTATTTAACAATTGCGTATACCACTACAATCTAAAACATGTGTTTGGTTTTAACTTCTAACAACTACTATGCCTCAATCTCAAGCTAGTTGAGGTTGTCTATGTAAATGTTCACTACCTATTTCACTCCATTTAAAATGTACTATGTACTGTTAGAGTTCATTATAAACTGATTAATCACTAGTTTTAGACTAATAGTTATCCGCGACACTCCTCCTTTATCCGGGCCTAGGAATGACAATATAAGAAAACTCACATACGCAATATTGTGTGCTTCACTTTGACATGGATAAAACGTACCTTTACCCCTTTCTAATGGAATAGCATTCTACAGGAATTTCCTAGCTGATTGAGAGGAAAAGCAAACATATTATTTGCTACAAAGAGCTAGATTTGCTACTATACATCTATATTATTCTTGTCCCTTCTTCTTCTTCTTCTTCTTCTTTTTAAAAAAAAAAAAAAAAAAAAGGTTAAGTATTAAAACTGGCACCATAAGGTGCATTGGGGTGTGCAGCGATAACTATTCATATAATTAGTTTTGGGGTAAATAGTTATATAACTACTATATCATTATTATACTGAATGATTATTAAGGCAATAATTATTCTTGTCTCTTCATTTCTATAAAAAAAACAATTTTTGGGCAAACCAAGAAAGCATGAAAAAATCAAATTGAATATCCTCCTTCCTAAGTTGCACTATTTCACATAGAGAAAAATAAAAGGATGAAAACCCATTTAAGAATGTGTATGTTCTATCATAGTGCCATTAAGCTCCTTTAATCTAGGTTAGATTATATAGATTTACCAGGAAACAGTATAGACGAGCAAACACCTAAGACCAAACAAAGACGCATTAAATGACAAACCTCCAAAAGCCTCTCCGATGCATTGCAAACCCATACAAACACCAAATAACGGAACAGTTGGTCCAAGTTCCAGTACAGTTTGCAATGATATCCCAGAATCTTGAGGTGCACCTATTCCCAAATAAAATTAGATCATAAGTAATGGTCTTTCCATAAGTTCCAGACAAAGGAAAATGAAAACTTGATATATTTGGATGACTCTTCTTACCTGGTCCAGGTGATATTAGTATTCCCCTTGGATTTTTCCTACAAAATATTTATAAAAAACCACATAGTATCAACTTTAACGGATTTAAGGAGCAAGAAAAGAACACTCATTTTGGCCGAGTCTAAAGAAAACCAAAAGTTTTGAAAAACCATCATACTCTCTTTGCAATTAAATTTACTTTCTAGTAGTTTTCACATTATGATAGTTTTCACATTATGATTTAATAATATCAAATAAGCATTTTGTTTCCAAAGCAGTTCCCGTCCAAATCATGTGAAACTAACCTGATGAAATAAACCAGAAATAATGGATCGTTTGACTTATAACCGGTCCTCGTATAGTGCACTTGCATCTCATTTATGAAAAACTTAGCAATGCATTTGTCCTTTTTTGTTTTCTTGTCTATAAAGAGAGGATGTGGTTGGTGTAATTCAAATAGGGGAAGCTGCTTATTACCACTCCAGCTAACGAGTAAAGACAAACGGGTTAAAATGATCGCATATTTAATGAGTGATTTTGTTTCCTTTCTACTTGCACTCTCAAAACACTCCATCCAGATTCCAGTTTACTGGGTTTTTTTTTTTAATTTATATTATTCTTTTTTTTTTTTGTTTGAGTCAAAGGTAACCATTAATTTATTTATATTCTTCATTACCTTCTGTTAGATTTTATGAAAATAACATTCCATACACACAAGTATGTACTCACGAAATTATAGCTCACTTGGATTAATAAATATGCAGTAATCATCCAGACTTACAATTCTAATACGCTCAAAGTGCAAGCTAAAAGTTTCAGTTCCGTGGCAAGCTCCGTTTCTAAATGTAATCATGGCAGCGAATCCAGAACAGACAAAAGACCAATCAAAATTAGATAACGCATTTGCAACCTTAATCTAACAGTTAATTAGGTAAGGTAGAGCTGCTAAAATCAAATGTCTCAAATTCAAATTTTACAGATTCAAGTCTAACTCAAAGGTGAATGATCCCCATACCAGCATGTGCAGGCTAACTTTTACTTGGTGAAGTTGAATATTGTAACTATACTACAACAGCTAGCCCAAAAAAAATATAAAATAAAAAGCAACCTTGTAACTTACTCCTTCAGTTCATCCACAGTAAGCTCGTCGTTCCGATAAACCTCGAAATTGCATCCAAGCTCTCCCAAATACTTCGTAAAAGAAAGAGTAAGTTAAGGAAACCAAAATAACAGTTGTCTACATTTCTCAATATTCCAAAATCAATATTAAGCTCCAACTGCAATATAATTCAAAACTATAAAGGAAAAAATGAAGAGCAAAACTACGACAAACTAAGACAATAATTGTTTAAAAACTTTTTTACGGTACGACAATAACTCTATACATTTATCCTTGTTCTAAAATCAGTTCAAATCTCAAGCTCCAAAATACTTCAAAATCACAACCAAAAAAACAGCTACAATATTAAGAAAAAACTAAGCTAACAATTCTGTACATTTCTCAAAAATCAATTACATTCTCAACATTCACTATACATCATCAATAACAACAACAACATACCCAGTGTACAGTGAATGTTGAGAATGTAATTGATTTTTGAACATTGATAAATGTACAGAATTCACTATACATCAAAATTACACGAATAAAGCAAAAAAAAGATAAAGGATTAATGTCCACATTTATCTATATTCAAAATCACAACAGCAACAAAAACAGCAAAAATAGTAAGAAAAACTAAGCTAACAATTCTGTACACTCAATATTCAAAAATTACATGAATAAAGCAGAAAAAACAAAGGATTAATCTCCACATTTATATTCAAAAATCAATTATTTGAGTCATAACTTCGAGAGTTTGAGCATACCTGACACGGATTATAAGTGAAGCTATCATAATTATCAATTTTGCTTAATTATACATCAAATTTACACAAATAAAGAAGAAAAAAAAAAAAGGATTAATCTCCAGATTTCTCTATATTCACAAAAACCAAGTATTTGAGTGTACACCTGACAGAGATTATAAGTGAAGCTATCATAATTATCAATAACAATAATCGGATTCTTAACTATCCGTTTAGCCGTAATTCTTCAACACAAGTAGTAACTGAACTGTTCTCCGATACAGCAAGCAACGTCGTTTCGAACCTCTTTGTGCTTCTAATTCGGCCAAAAAAAAGCCACCAGAGCCGGAGATAATTGGTAAAGCTAGGGTTTTTTAAGGATTATGAGACGATAGAGATGTGTTTTAAAATTAGTTCAATTCTCAAGCTTCAGATCACTTCAAAATCACAACAATAGCAACAACAACAAAAACAGGTAAAATATTAAGAAAAACTGAGCTAACAATTATGTACATTTCTCAATGTTGTAAAATCAGTTCAATTTTCAAGCTCCAAATCACTTCAAAATCACAACAATAGCAACAACAACAAAAACAGGTAAAATATTAAGAAAAACTAAGCTAACAATTATGTACATTTCTCAATGTTGTAAAATCAGTTCAATTTTCAAGCTCCAAATCACTTCAAAATCACAACAACAACAACAAAAAGAGCAAAAATAATTAAGAAAAACTAAAGCTAACAATTCTGTACATTTCCAATTACATTAAAATTACACGATTGAGGCATATACCTGACAGAGATTATAAGTGAAGCTATCATAATTATCAATAACAATAATCGGACCCTTAATTATCCTTTTAGCAGCATTATTATCCAATGACAATTCTTCAACCCAACTAGTAGCTGAACTGTTCTCCGATACAGCAAACGACGTCGTTTCAAACTTCTTCGCATTTCTAATACAAAATGTATTTTGGCGGTGTGTTTTCGCCGTCGGTAAAGCTAGGGTTTTTTTGTGAGAATGAGATGATAGAGATGTGTAATTTTTAGCGTTAATGTGAATGAATGAAGATATAATAATTACGGCCATTACAGAGATGAAACGCCGTCGTTTTGACGCCGGAGATCTGACCGGGCGGTGGCGCTGGCGGTGATCTGACGTGGCGGAGGCCGCGGTGGAAGTGTGTTGCGGAAGATAGCGGGAATTGGTGATTATATATCACAAGGTTTGATTGCACGTTTGGTCCCTCAGTTATTGAAAGATTTTGATTTTGATCCTTGTAATATTTTGATAAGCATATTTAACTTTAAAACATTCAGGGCAGTTTTGCTAAAGGATTATCACCAAACCTAAATTATTTGTCTTTTATCCCTTGATATAAGAAATGTATGTGATATTTAGCGTTTTTTTGGAACTATTTCACCATTAAATATGGAATAACAATTCAAATTTAACACACTATATCAATAATTGTATGATTTAGCTTAATAATTCTTTAAGCTTGTGAAGATTCATTGAGGATTACATTTGCTTAATTAAACATTACAAGGACCAAAATTCAAATTTTAAGATATTTGGAGGGCTAAAAGTGCTGATATCCATATTAATAAATACTCTTTAAATCTTAATTATCCGTTTAGCATTATTATCGGATGATAATTCTTCAACACAAGTAGTAGTTGAACTGCTCTCTGATACAGCAAGTGACGACGTCGTTTCAAACCTCTTCGCACTTCTAATTCGAAATGTAGTTTTGGTTGTTTTCAACAATTTTCATGACCAAACATTAATTTTTGAAAAAAGTGGGGAAAAAAATCCGGAAAAAAGTAAATAATTTTTATGGCCAAACGGGTCCTTAATCTTAAAATATTGAGTTAATTTAATCCAATTTGACTTCAAAACTCTCAAAAAGAGAAATGTATCGCATAAATTGAGACGGAGGGAATACTATTTAGTAAGATATTCAACACATATATTTAAGAAATTTCAGTGTTTGAACTTTGAAAGTAATACACAATTTTTTAAAAATATATTGAATTTTTTTATATTAAACAAAAACACGTGATTACAATTTACATATATGTATATATCCGTCTCAATTTAAGTGTCTTATTTTTTTTTAATTGATTTGTCCCCAAAAAGTGTATCGTGTTCTTTATATTTAATAAGTTCACAATTCAAACATCTTACATGATAAGTTCATAGTGTTTATCAACAACGACGATGGAGGGAGGTGGAAGTGTGATGTGGAAGACAAAGAGAGATAGTGTTTATCAACGGCAGGTTATTATTCATAAGTACTCACTTTATGTGACACTTTCAAATTTTGAGAGTGAACCAAATTTTACTTTGACTGAGAATTTTTTTATATGCTTTTAAAATTTTTAAGTTAATAGTTATTGTGATTTAATATTTTTCACAGAGTTTTCAAAAAAAAAAAAATTATTTTGAAAAATTTATAGCTTTTATGTTTGAACATAACAATAATTAGAAGTTTGAACCTCGAAATTTCAATTATGTTATATAAATTGAGACAAGGGAATAAGAAAAAGCTCCTTCTCTCTCTCTCTCTTTTTTTTTTTTCTTTTCTTTCCAAAGTCTTAAATAAAAAAGGGAAGTAGACGTTCCTTTTGGCTAATCATATTTGGAATAACACTCAATGTGAGGATTGTATTACACAGGTGGATTTGCTACGATTAGTGATGTACATTTTGGTAAAAACTTAATTATCAAACCAAAATAGGAAATCTAATTATTTTTATTTTGGTATTTATTAAGATATTCAATATAACGCTTCAGAATTTTCAGTATTTGATACGATATACGCTTTTTAAACATATATTAATTTTTCCAAAGATTATACAAAATACATGATCACAAATTCACATATATCGTATCATTATAAGGATGATAATAATAACCAATGCAAATTCAAGTAACGTTGTTCGCATGCTCTGTCATTCTAGTCATTTTGACTCTAAGTATATCTATTAGTTCTTCTTAAAGAATTTGCTATGATCGTTAATTATTTTGATATTTCATTATTCGCGTAATTTGATTTAAGTGACTAAAACTTACAAAAGTTTACAAATTTCGGCATGCCTAAATAGGGCTCAAAGATCGGTTATTTGTGCACTTGCCTGTTTATGTATAGGAGATATGTTACATTTGGAAAAATTTTAAAATTATATTACGTTTATATATTTTGAAATAATACATGCAATATAATTTAAAAATATATTGAATATTTTTATATGAACTAATAAATGAATTATATTTTACCATATATGTATATAATTGGTCTATAATCTCAATAGACTTGAAAAATGATTTAGAAATGAGTAATTAATGCAAGGGTAAAACAAGGAAAAAAAAGTTTGTTTTTCTTGATATGCTAAAGTGAACAAGTAAAAGTGAAAAATTGTATTTCGGATAGTGAACAAGTAAAAGTGAAAGGAGGAGTACATAAATAATTTATCGATGGAGGTTAATAAAAATAATTGCTAAGCATTCCAACCAAAGGGATTAATAAAAAAGAGAGATTAGGACATGTCACAAAATTATGTTTTAATATGATTTAGAAAAGGTCCTCTAAGTTAGTTGAGATAAATTCATTTGTTCGAGTGAACCGTCATTCTAGTCATTTTGACTCTAAGTATATTTAGTTCTTCTTAAAGAATTTGCTATAGTTAATTATTTTGATATTTCATTATCGCGTATTCACGAAGTTGATTTAAAAACTAAAACTTACAAAAGTTTACAAATTTCGGCATGCCTAAATAGGGCTCCAAAGATCGGTTATTTGTGCAATTTATGTATAGGAGATATCTATATTTGGAAAAAATTTAAAATTATATTACGTTTATATATTTTGAAATAATACATGCAATATAATACTTCCTTTTTTCACTTTTTTTCTTTTCTTTCCAAAATCTTAAATACTAATAAATGAAGTATATATTTTACCATAATCATAATTGGTCTATAATCTCAATGTGAAAAATGATTTAGAAATGAGTAATTAATACGGGTGAAAACAAGGAAAAAAAAGTTTGTTAATTCTCTTGATATGCTAAAGTGAACAAATAAAAGTGAAAATTTATTTTTAGTATAGTGAATAAGTCAAATGAACGGAGGGAGTATATAAATAATTTATCGATGTACGAGTTAATAAAAATAATTGCTATTCTAACCAAAGGGGTTAATAAAAAATACATGATTAGGACATGTCACAAAATTATGTTTTAATATGATTTAGAAAAGGTCCTCTAAGTTAGTTGAGATAAATTCATTTGTTCGCATGCTCTGTCATTCTAGTCATTTTGACTCTAAGTATATCTGTTAGTTCTTCTTAAAGAATTTGCTATATCGTTAATTATTTTGATATTTCATTATCCGCGTATGTCTGAAGCTGATTTAGAAGTGACTAAAACTTACAAAAGTTTACAAATTTCGGCATGCCTAAATAGGGCTCCAAAGATCGGTTATTTGTGCACTTGCCCTGTTTATGTATAGGAGATATGTTATATTTGGAAAAAATTTAAAATTATATTACGTTTATATATTTTGAAATAATACATGCAATATAATACTTCCTCCGTTCACTTTTACTTGTCCACTTTTGACTCTGCCCGCCCCTTAAGAACTAATAAATGAAGTATATATTTTACCATAATACCCATATTAATTGGTCTATAATCTCAATAGACTTGAAAAATGATTTAGAAATGAGTAATTAATGCAAGGGTAAAACAAGGAAAAAAAAAGTTTGTTTTTCTCTTGATATGCTAAAGTGAACAAATAAAAGTGAAAATTTATTTTTAGTATAGTGAATAAGTAAAAGTGAACGGAGGGAGTACATAAATAATTTATCGATGCAGCAGTTAATAAAAATAATTGCTAAGCATTCCAACCAAAGGGATTAATAAAAAAGAGTCAGTGATTAGGACATGTCACAAAATTATGTTTTAATATGATTTAGAAAAGGTCCTCTAAGTTAGTTGAGATAAATTCACGACCAAGTATTTTAGAAGTGCACAAAGACAACTGACTTACAATATTTACATTGAAATAGTCCTCTAATGGTGGAGATAGTCTTATTTATGATGATTCAATTATGGTTATCAACTTCCCATTAAGAAATTATAATTGTGTTAGGTTGGAAAAAATTTGCCCACGGTTGGAAAAAAAATTGCCCACTAGTGGGCAGGGTTGAAAGGTAGGTAAGGTGAGAGATAGGGGTGGTGGGTGAAGGGCTCTAATACAAAAATAATTTACTCATTTTCGATGTTTAACCAAATTTTAATTAACTACTAAGTGTTAAAGTCAATCGCAAGACCGAAATTCAAAGAAATTGACGAGGCCATGCTCATGCGATGGAGCATGCAAGATAAAAATACATTTTCACTTTGATTTATGACTGATAAGGTTTAGAATTCGTCTGAGTTGACTGATTAAAAGTAATTAATATAAATTTCAAAGTATTTTTACGTAAGAAGGACGAATGGCGAAAATGTAAAAAACAAGGAATATGAGAAATAAAATAGTTAAAAAAATTGATCTAACTAAAAGTGATTTAGCTGATTAAACTTATGATTTTGGCTAATTTTGACTTATAAGTACTTAGTATAAACACTTTTACTCTGAAACCAATATGTAAATAAGTCGCAAAACTAACTGAACACTCTCTGAACTGCTTTTGATTTGGCATAAACACCGAATATATGTCACCTGTGTGCTTGTGAGACCCACATCAGCCTCTTAAAATATGCCATCTCTTCACGTTGGGACAATAGCCTCCTAGAAAATGCCAACTAGGTAGTTGTGGGGCCCACACGAATTTATATTCCGTGTCAAAAGTTGCTACTTAATAGGCTAGATCCGCCCCCGGTATGGATCCAACAAAGTCCTATAGCAAAATGATAAGTAGGTGGTTGTAGGGCACGGCCCACATTAAGCTTCTTGTTCAACCCCTATTTATTCACCCAAAATTAGAAAATCATTTAAAAAAAAAAAAAAAAAAATCTCTAGTGGGGTAGGCGACGGGGGTGTTTGGTTTTTCTTTGGGGGGTGAGGGGTGTTTCTCCAAAGAGTATATAAATGTCATTTTTATATTCTATTTCAAGAAAGTCTGTTAAGTACACTTTCCTTTCTCCCTCCTGAATCTCATTCCTTTCTTTGAACTCACGAACATGGCACCACTATCTTTTTCCGTTTTTATCGCTGTATTTCTTTAAAAAATTCAATTTTTAAATCACAAAATACATACTTAGATACTTTTAAACCAAAAAAATGACAAATCAAACAAGCATGAAAAACCCCACTTCAGTTTTTTCTTCTTCACTTTATACATGTTATAATATGAATCTTTTTGCATATCTTGTTTAATAATCAAATACCCTTTTGCCTTATGTTTCAATATCTCTGTTCAGTTTGTAATCAAGACTCAGTTTTTATCCTTATAATATGAATCTTTTTGCATATCTTGTTTAATAATCAAATACCCTTTTGCCTTATATTTCAATATTTTTGTTCAGTTTGTATCTAAGTCTCTTTTTTTTTTTTTTTTTTTTTTTTGTATCATTATAATCTGAATCTGATTCAATACCCTTTTGGCTTTTGTTTTCAATTTTTTCTTGTTCACTTTCTGTAAAGACTCATTTTTTTTTTTTTTTTGTTTGAGTTTGTATCAAGACTCATTTTTTATCCTTATAACCTGGATCTTTTTGCATATCTTGTTTAGTAATCCAACACCCTTTTGGCTTTTCTTTTCAATTTTTTCTTGTTCACTTTGCATCAAGACTCAATTTTTTATGTTCACTTTGTATCAAGACTCATTTTATATCCTTATAATCTGAATCTTTTTGCATATCTTGTATAACAATCTAGTACCCTTTTCCCTTTTGTTTCAGTTTTTTTTCCCTTCTTGTTGTTGTTGTCTCTATCAAAGACTCAATTTTTTATGTTCACTTTGTATCAAGACTCATTTTATATCCTTATAATCTGAATCTTTTTGCATATCTTGTATAACAATCTAGTACCCTTTTGCCTTTTGTTTCAATTTTTTATTCTTCTTGTTGTTGTTGTCTCTATCAAAGACTCAATTTTTTATGTTCACTTTGTATCAAGACTCATTTTTTATCCTTATAATCTAAATCTTTTAGCATATCTTGTATAACAACCTAGTACCCTTTTGCCTTTTGTTTCAATTTTTTTCTTGTTGTTGTCTCTATCAAGGACTCAATCTTTTTTGTTCACTTTGTATCAAGACTCATATTTTATCCATAATCTTTTTCCATATCTTGTTTAATGATCCAATACCTCTTTTATGCTTTCATGAGGCTATTTCACTCTACTCCATTTTATTTTATTTCACTTTCTATCAAGACTTAATTTTTATTCTTATAATCTGAATCTATTTGCATAATCTTGTTTAATGATCCAATACCCCTTTGGCTTTTGTTTCATCTTTATGCTTTGATGAGGTTGCTTCGACGATGTACGAGGATTTTTATCCTCTCTTTGCTTGCTATTTCAGTCTTCACTCCGGTGTTCTTGCTTTCCTTTAGGCTCAAACACCTTAACTCTGATGGTATAATTTTTGACTTCTTATTGTTAGTTTTGGATTTTCGGGGTTTTAATTTAATCTGACTGGTGTTTTTGTATTCAATTTGTGTGCAGCATCACGAGACTTTGTTGAAGATTTATCAATTCTTGTAAGTTTTAGTCTTGTTTAGTTCGATCTGTTTTATATTGTTGCTACTTGTGATTTGTTGACTAATATTGTTGTATAGTTAAGTTTTTGTATAGTTAACATAAGAAACTTAAATAAATAATTGTATAGTTAAGTTTTTGTTGACTAATATTGTTGTATAGTTAAGTTTTTGTATAGTTTTTGTATAGTTAACATAATATTGTTGTATAGTTAAGTTTAAGATGCATAACTAAACTTAACTATGCATCTTGAAGAAGAAAAAAAACATAAGCTTTTGTATATTTAAGTTTAGTTATGCATCTTTGGCACCATATAAAATAAAGAAGAAAAAAACAGAAGCTTTTGTCTAGTTAAGTTTATTTATGCATCTTTGGCAACATATAATGGAAACATCAAGCTGAAATAGTTAATGTTTGTTTTCCTTCATTGTCCTGCTCCTCTGGAAAGCAAAATGCAAAGTAAGGGAATCTCTATATTTTCAACTAATTTTTTGCGCAAACGCTTACTTTTTTCTTTTCTTTTTGCATAACTGTGTTTTTAATGTTATCGTTTAGTATGATAATTATATGAAATGAGCTTAAATGAAGAAGTGGAAATTCATATGGCCGACCCCAACTTGTTTGGGACTAAGCGTAGTTGTTGTTGTCGTCTTATTAATCTTCTCATACTAGACAGAGAATCATATGTCTGAGTGTGATTTCTTTTTTTGTGGGGTTTTGGATTCTCCTATTCAGAAGCACAGAATAGATGCTCAGGCGAATAGTGCAGTTCAACAGGTGATAGAAAATTTTGGATCAGCCTACCTACTCTATGAAGTCTACTTGATTGTTACCTATGTTTGTAAATCATCATATGGTGTTTCTTTAGGAAGAAGTTGAAGGCCTAAAAGGACCACACTTGGTTGTATACAGAGATGAGAATGATAGGCTTGACAAAGCAGAGAATGTTAACTTACAGCAAAATAATGGTACCATACTACTTTATATGCTCTTTACCTTTATTTCCCCTTCATTGCTATCAAATTGTAATATGAGTGCAGCATTTAACTCTACTCTCAATTACAGGGACCACATATCGCGGAGAAGAAAAAACTCAACGAAATCTATCTGAGCAAAAAGTGTCCTCATTTAGAGAAAAGGTATTATTCTTCATAGAAGTCTATTGTGTGTCATAGCTGAAGATAGAGGAGGTTATAGTTTCTTATCTTGTGAGATTTTTTAACTTTGGTCACTTATTAATGTACAAGAGAGCCATTCATGTTGCTCGTCTCCAGAATTTGCGATTAATGGACTTACTGTAACTTCTGTTTGGCTGCATACTGTCGGCAAATTTTAGAGTTAATTATACATATAAATATTCCCTTTTTCCTTCTATCTTGAATTGTCAATCTGTGGCATTTATTGTGGTAATCATCTTGATGTGTATTTAGAAAACTAAGAAGCATATTTGCTTTTCTCTCTATCTTGACTTGATTCCTAACTTCAGTTTAGTAGCAACGTTCGACATTTGAACGTGCAGGAGGTACAAAAATAGAAAACATGTCAACATAGGGGCTTCAGCGAAAGTTCACGGGAAGAATATCGAGGATGCCATGTCCATTTTCACTTTTTCAATATTCATTATGGTTGTCTGTACCAATTCATATAAAGTTAAA
Organism: Lycium ferocissimum; assembly: GCF_029784015.1. NCBI lineage: Eukaryota > Viridiplantae > Streptophyta > Magnoliopsida > Solanales > Solanaceae > Lycium > Lycium ferocissimum. The sequence goes on along the minus strand of NC_081350.1, from coordinate 40,639,272 downwards.
ATGTTAGATTTGGTATTCCAGATCTAAAGTACTTGTTTGATCCCTCCTTTCTTTCTGTATAGATATCTCATCTGTGTGCACTTCACTTTGTCGTGTGCAACTAAAAAGTCAATTTTCCTTATATTGTTCACAGCAAGTACGGGCTTATTGTGAGTTTGCAGTCTTCTGATTCCAGTTGTGGTTGTGGCAGGAAAAGTCCAGGCCAAAAGGGGTTCAACACAGTCAGAGCATACAGTCACATTCGCGTAGGCCATTAGATGAAAAAGTAAAAGAGATGAAAGATAAAGTGATAAGGGCCAAAGCGTACTTGGGTTTTGCACCACCAGGTAGCAACTCTCATTTTGTGAAGGAGATAAAGCTACGAATTAAAGAGCTAGAACGAGCTATGGGCGATGTCGCTAAAGATTCTAGTTTGTCAAGGAGGTGCGGTCATTCTTCTCTTTCTCCTCCCCACCCCTTACAACAATACACCTAACAGGCTATAGCATGCTCCTTCATTTGCTAAATATAAAGCTTAATCAATGCGATTTACGGAATCTGGCTCATCTGATGTGTCAATTGCTACTCAGCACAGCATAAATTCCGTTTTGTTTGAGTAATGGCTTCTGAGAGTGAGACTCAGGCGGATTGTTTATGGGTTCCTACAGTTAATATAGTGGTCAATGAAGTGGGAGAAGAATCATGAGGTCCGGTGGACAAAACATTAGGTGATTTCTTCCTATCTGTCTAAGCCTTGTGGGTAGAGTTACGTGATACCTGTTGCTTGTGAGAGGTAGCAGGTATCTTGTGGAATTAGTCAAGGCGCGCGCAAGTTGGCGTGGACACCACCGGTTAAGAATATGTACTTGATAATGACTCAAGGGTATTCAAAACGAATTTGTTTGTCTTGCTGATAATCTAAGTTGCTGATGGATGTTGCATTGTTCTCCAAAAATAACTTCTTTTGGAGAATCCAACACGAACCCAATGACAATTTTTGCAACATAGCTGACAATTGTTTAAATTAGCCAATTGAATTCTGTTTTTAAATACTGAATATGTTGGATGTATCATCTAAGAGCCGCTAGCTTTCCAGGGCCATACAGAAGATGAAAGCCATGGACGGGACCCTGCTGAAAGCCAGCAGAATATACCCTGATGGCTCAGCTATGGTGAATACACTACGTGCCATGACATATAATGCTGAAGAACAGCTTCGATCACAGAGGGATCAAACTTCTTTCCTTGTACAGCTTGCTGCAAGAACTACACCAAAAGGCCTTCATTGCCTTTCCATGCGGTTGACCACAGAATATTTCGCCCTGCAGCCTGAGGAGCGGGGACTTCCTAACCAACATAAACTGCAGGATCCTGATCTCTATCACTTTGCTGTTTTCTCAGACAATGTTTTGGCGTGTTCCGTGGTTGTCAATTCAACTGTTTCAACTGCTAGAGTATGCTTCCATATCATCTTCATTCCTCCATGTTTTTTCCTCCATGTGTTTTCATCTTTCATTTTGCAAATTTTCCCTTTTCCCTATTAACGGTTCATTCATACACCACTGGTCCCGAGAATCTAAGTACATCTAGGTGATTCTGAAGAGATACTTATTAAATAGGTTCTTAACTGAGAGATCTGTTCTGATATCTGTCTTTTTGTAACTTGATGTGCAGTGGTAAGTTGATGACATAGCATGTTGAGTATTTGGTTTTATGATGTGGCAAAACAATAATTATAGGACAAAATCAATGGCCTTCACAGGAAAAACCTCAGTTTTTCTTCAGATCTGTCTTAACCTTGGTGGACAGTCTAATGCGGTACTTGTTGCTAGTAGGAGGTGATTTTAAATATATGATATTTTCCTCTCCCGGACACCACGGTTATTAAAAAAATGGATGGCCTTCAGAGGAAAAACCTCAGTTTTTCTGGTTTAGTTGACAATATTTGTTGTCATTCTTTTAATGGTAATGTAGGAAAGAAATCGTTGGCCTGGTTTTGGAAGTGAATTATTCTTGTTCATGCATATAGATACTACGAAGTTACTATAGGGACATAAATGATATTACTCGGGCGTCAAATCTGCAAATGCATTTTTAAGATTAGTTGGTCCTTCTGTTCATTTTTTACGACTGCATAATATTATCATATCATCAGCTTATATGCAATATGATATAAACAGAAAGTTGACTAGTTTCCAAAATTGGAAGTTTCAAAGAAGCATCACAAATATGTTTTAATTAAACGTAAATGTTTATGTACTTGGCAGGAACCGGAGAAAATTGTCTTTCATATAGTGACTGATTCTCTTAACCTGCCAGCCATGTCAATGTGGTTCTTGATGAACCCTCCTGGAAAAGCTACCGTTCAAATCCAGAGCATAGACAATTTTGAATGGTTATCGACAAAATACAAAGAGGATCAGCAGAAGAAAAAGGGCATTGATCCAAGATACACTTCTGCGCTGAACCACTTGCGCTTTTATCTGCCTGATATTTTTCCTTCCGTGAACAAGATTGTGTTCCTCGACCACGATGTGGTTGTGCAAAAGGATCTAACCAGACTTTTTCACGTCAACATTAAGGGTAAAGTGAACGGTGCAGTGGAGACTTGTGTGGAAGGTGAGCCTTCATTCCGCCGAATGGATATGTTTATCAATTTCACAGAACCCATGGTGGCTACAAGGTTCGATAGAAACACATGCACTTGGGCATTCGGGATGAATATATTTGATCTGAAGGAGTGGAGGAAGCAAAACTTAACTGCCCTCTATCACAAGTACTTGGAATTGGTATGAGTTCTGTTCTGCTTTTAGTAAATTGCTTGTTGAATTCATTAATGACAATCATGAGTTTTGAGCTGTTCGATGAGTTTGATTGATACTAGGTCATATTATTCTTCACATTGGCCCAAACATTCGTAAGCAGAGTTATCGGGACCCAGTGAAAGTAGTCGAGGTGCGCTCAAGCTGAGCTTAGGTGGGTAAAATTACCTGGTACTTGTGTTGGTGGGAGGTAGCACATACCCGATGGAATAAAGTGTACGCGAGACCCCCACACCATCTTGGAAAAAGAAGAGTTTGGTCCTATATTGAATAGAACCGTGATATGGAATTAATCCATTAGACACTTATAGCTGCTCTATTATACACCTTTCCTTTTATCTTCATTGCTAGTAACATTTAGTGTATGCCATTTTGTTGATGCAGGGAAGTAAGAGACCATTAATAAAAGCTGGTAGTTTGCCAATTGGTTGGATGACTTTTTACAAATATACACATGCTCTAGACAGGAGATGGCATCTCCTCGGGCTGGGGTATGACTCCTGTGAAAAGCAATAGTTCAAATCCAGGCAGCAGTGGTTCATTATGATGGAGTTATGAAACCATGGTTAGACATTGGGATCCAAAAGTACAAGCCATATTGGAAAAAACATGTTAGCTACGAACATCCGTTTATGCAACAATGCAATATACAAGCATAGCGTTTCTTGCGTAATAGAGGCTTTCGCCCCCGGTTTTATTGTACCACTGGCACTTAAGGTCTAGAATTCAAGATAGAAAGAAGATTGGTTGGTGCACCGTTATGTGTAGCTCGAGTTTTTCCACTTCACCAGCATTGTTATTGTTTTCTCATAGTGTACGAACCACTTAAGGTAGATTCTTTCCATATATTGATCCACTATTCTTCCTTTGTAAAGTTCAGCTCCTCTTGTTGTCCATTTTTTCTCCCCTTGAAAATTTGCCTGTATATTTCTCAACATTAATGGTTAATGTTAAAGATAGCCTTACAGCAAACATCACTCTGATGGATTTTTTTTAGTAAAACTTACACAAATAACTATCTTTTAATAGCTTCTAACAAGTTATATTGGTATGAGTTGAAGATTCTACTTTTAGTAGTTGCTTGTTGAATTCATTTGACAATCATGCGTTTTTGAAATAGTGAAAATGAAATCGATGAGTAAAAAAAGGCTATATTTATGGCAATAAAAATCTTTTTCAAATTATATGGTAATTTGTATTAATGGTTCCATGATTCACGCCCAAACCTTGGTTATACGCTAACGTCTCTCTATCAAAATCACTCCATTCAAAAGTTTTTTGCTAGTTTTTGTTGTATTCGATTGTATTTCGCGTTTTTGAAATGCACGGAAATATAACATTCGGCAGAATTCGCGTTGTTGAAATACACGAAAATACAAAATTTGGCAGAGTAAAAATAGGTTGTATTTATGGAACATATTCTCTTCTTTCATTTTAAATGGTAAGTAAATTAAATAACATATATCTAATAACGGATGAAGTTCCATAACAAGAGTTTCTCTCTCCAATTTACTCCATTCCAAATTTTTAGAAATACTTCCAAATATAGAAAAATATACACTGGAATACAATGAAATATGGTTGATTGTTTAAGAAATATAAAATTGTACTATGCGTATATACAATGGAATACAATGAAATGTATCGCCATTTATAAATTAGAAATACATTGAAATATAGAGAAATATTAATGCACCGAAATAGCTGGAAATATACTCAAATAGTACATTGAAATACACTAAAAAAATGACGAATATACATTTTCGCCTAGAACCACCAGGAGATGGAAAAAAAACCTCCTCCTCCGGTATGACTTTCTTCGATCCACCATCGTCCTCCTCCGAGCCGAAAACCATCGAATCACCACCACATCTAGTTTCTCTCTTACACGATATTCCCCTCCACCAAAAACCTTCATAATAGACGATAATGGAATCCAGATTGAAGAACAAGCCATGTGTTATTGAAAGGAAAGAGAGAGATTTTTTGTTTGGTGAACAAACATCCGTTTACATGAAACAATGGAATTATACTAGAAGCAAGTTTTTTTTGGAGATGGAGATGGTAGTAATAATGGTGGTGGTGTTGTACCACTGGCACTTAAGGTGGTGTAGATAGAGAGAAGGGTGGGGGGGGGGGGGGGGGGGGGGTAAGTGAGGGGAATGAAGTAGGTGGAGATAGAGAAAGGGAGGGAGAGAGCATTGTTATTGGAACCAGAGAGAGAGAGATTTTTTTTAGGATATTGGAGAAGATAATAAATCTTAAATGTGTGTGAAAGAATTCAGCTCCTCTTGTATTTCAAAATTTTTCTCCCGTTATGAAATGTAATTTTGAAAAAATAAATTTACAAAAATTAAATAAAAAATAATAGTTATTATTCATAAATAAGTCTTACAGCAAACATCATTCTGATGGATTTTTTTTTTTAACATAATTGAGAAATCTCCTAGGGCCAGTGACACGTGGTTCAAACTCGCGGGATGATGGGCTAGTCTCTCCACTCTTCTCCATTTAAAATTATCAAGTTTTCGTTTGCAACAAGGTTTGAACTTTTGAAATGTGTCTGATCCACCCATTGTGTCTGATCCACCCATTATTACTTGTGTGCGCATACCACTAGACCAAAGCTCGTGGTACGGAAAAAAAAATCCCTTTGTCCCAATATAAGTGTCTTAATTCGACTGGACAACGAGTTTAAGAAACAAAGAGGCTTTTAAATTTTGTGGTCTAAAATTAAAGATGCGTCTAGTACTTTAAATCTTGTGGTATTAAACTTGTCATGTGGAATGTTGGAATTGAAAAACTTACTAAATATAAAAAGAGGGACTCTTTTTGGGACAGACCAAAAAGAAAAGTAAAACACTTAACTTAGGACGGAGGGAGTATAAGATTTGAGGTTTAGGCCAACGCCTCTCTCTCTCTCACACACAAAATTTATGTTTTTAGTGTTGATTTCATATTCTTGTAAGTCTCTAATTAGAGACTTTTTTTGAGAAACAAAAGTTCAGCTCATCTTGTTGTCCATTTGTTTCCCCACTTGAAAGCTTACACAAACTCATCTTAGAATAGCAATAATATGGGAAATGATATTGGTAGTACCTAGACTTGACTGTATATTGATTAGGCTAAATGTTTAATGTAATTGAGTGAAGGATAGTTTGTTTTAACATTTTTCTGAAATTACTTTTGATTTCTTTTCGATCAAATGGAATATGAAGAAAAGGTCTAAAAAAGAAATATAAATTATGATCATGCTCTTCAATAGCAAGTCAATGAATGAAATAAAGAGGGTTAATAGCACTTTTGGAGCCTTTTTGGATTGGCTTATAAGTTGGTCAAAACATCTTATAAGCCATTTTTAATTTATTTGGGTATTTGGCAAAAATAAAAAATAGCTTAAATTAAGTTAAAAAAATACTTAAAATAAGCTAAAATCAAGAAGTTGCTCAACCCCAACTTATTTTCTTTTGTCTTAAAAGCCATTTTGGTTTGATTAATAACTTTATCCTTTTATCCCTTATATTTTATATTAATTCCAATATTATCCTTACTTCTAAAAACCCTTTAAGCACTTTTATTTAAACACATAATTGCTTATTTATAAAATAACTTTCAACACTTAAAAAGTATTTTAAGCACTTATGCTTAAAAGTTACTTTTTTCAGCTAATCCAAATGGGCTCTTGGACCTTCACTTATTGATAAAATTCTAATTATAGTCCTTGTGACGTCTACAACATATTTCACCTTTAATTACTTGAAACCCGCACATTCAATTCTTTTTACTTGTGCACTTTGACAAATTTCTAGCGTTATTAATTGTTTCACCATTTAATACCCGTGCGTTATGTTAAATTCGTATTGTTACTTCATATTTGAGAATTGAGGGTAACATATTTTTTAAAATAATCCTAATATAACATATTTCGACATGAAGGGATAAAAACACATACATATTAATTAATTTAAGGTTAAATATGTTGAGTCATATATCTCAAAGACCAAATACAAAATCTATTAATGTTTGAGGGACCCATTAAATTAACAAAACAAATGGCCTACCTACTCAAGTTTGAACAACATATGCATGTCTATTTGACTGATTTTCTAACCTTTTAAACTTGATCTAAAATAAGTGATATTTTTTTTAAAAAAAATGAAGAAGGTATTAATTTGCTTCTTCAAAATTACCCTTATCTATTAAATAATTGAACAAAAATCAAAGAAGTTTTCAAAAAAGAAAATTTTACTATTTTGATTTAATAAAAAGATAAAGAGTTTTTACAAAAATCAGAAAATTTTACTATTTTGATTTAATAAAAAGATAAAGAGTTTTTACAAAAATCTACTTAGTCAATGTTCTTAAGTAACCTTTTTAAACTTTTACTATTGATTTAATAAAGAGGTAAAGAGTTTTACAAAAATCTATTTGGTCAATGTTTTAAGTAGATGAAAAAAAAATGTCATTAAGTAACCTTTTTAATGGATGTACCAAATTCTTAAAAAAAGGAACGAAGAAACTATTAACTATTGCTTGAGTTGAGAGCTTTGACTATGCTCACAAACACAACATCATAATCCAACTAATTAAAATTCATATTTTGTAGTATTAAGTGGGCGTTTAGACATACGATTTCATCTCATGAGATGAAATTATGAGATAAAATCAGTGTTTGGACATGCGATTTCATCTCTGATTTCATCTCATGAAATCCCAAATCATTCAAAAGGCATAATTTGAGATTTGAAATCATGATTTCAAAAAATATAAATGTAAAATTTGACCCGTACGTTTATATTTTATAAAAAAGGACCCATAAGTTGGTAGATATATTTACCAATCATGTTTACCAACCATTTGTATTAAATATTAATCTACAAGTTGGTAAAATATATTTACCAATCATATTTATCATGTGGGAGGATTATATTAAAGAGTAGTTACATCACTATTCATGTTAAATTTTCCTTTTTATTGAACTAAAGTTTGATCAATTAATGTTGTATTTTTTAGAAAGGCCTTCTAGTAGCGTATTAATTTTATTATGAACTATGATTTACTCATTTGGTAAGATTATATAAAAATTGAAATTTTTTTAATGGTTTTCACAATTTGTGAGGTTTTTATGTTTATAAAAAAAAACTGTAACTTAAGAAATTTACACTGCATATCCAAATATGATTTTATCTCATAATTTCATTCATCTCATGAGATAAAATCATGTCTAAACGGCTAGTAAGTAACCTTTTTAATGGATAAACCAAATTCTTAAAAAAAGGAACGCAGAAACTATATATTCCGTATTAACTATTGCTTGAGTTGAGAGCTTTGAATATGCTCACAAACACAACATCATAATCCAACTAATTAAAATTCATGCTTTGTACTCGCTCCGGATTAAAAAAAAAAAAAAAAAGAGTCTACTTAACTCTTTTTTTGATAAAAAAAGAGTCTATTTAGTAAATTAAGAAAAAATTAACCTTATTTTTCATATTTACCCCTATTAAGTGTTATATGATCAAATTCCAATATTTATTTAATAAGAGATAGTTTAGTCAAATTATTTATTTTTATTTAGGAGTTAATATTTTCTTTAAGGAATATGTAAATGGCTAAATAGACTTTTTTTTTTTTTAGGGAAAAGGCTAAATAGACTTTTTTTTTTTTTTATGCCACTCGATAGGGCTCATTTATTTAAAAAGTATCACTACAAGGGATAAGAATTTTAAGGGGTCATTTTGCCACTCAAAGATAAACATAAATAGCGTTATCAAAATACTAATTTAGCAATTTTTATTCCTTATTTATAATCATGGAATAAGTTATTCCAAGAGATTAAAAATTATAGTCTTGGATTTTAAATATATTTCCGACCCATCTTTAGAAATTATCCAATATATAATAGTATTTTTAGTCCAACATACCGAACAATTAATTAAAAATAACTCAAAAATAACTAATCTCAACATAACTTATCTAACGTAATTAATTCCATCCTAACGTAATTAATTCCATCATAACTTATACGAGGGTAATTTGTTTTTGAACCAAATGACCAATAATATATTCACTGCAAGTGTGTAGTGGATAAACCCTATAACCCCTCTTTTCACAACATCATCTTCTTCTTCTTCCCCTCTCTTCTTTATCAATCAATTCCATTAGCAGGAGAGAAGATGAACCCATCAGTTCTCCTCTCCACCAGCAGCCAATCATTCCTTAATCCTCCCCCTCTCCGTCTTACTCCTAAAATCTAAACGCCGTCGCAATTACCGTATTCCATCTACTGTCCGCTCCTCATCATCTGCCGCGGCGGACAAGCCAAAGCAAGATGTATTTGGTGGTAAAAAAGAGCTTTCTACTATTGAATCCCTTGTGGATGCAATGTCACCACCTATAAGAATAGCTAGCTCCGCTTTACTATTTGCTGCTGCTGTTGCTGCTGGATACAGCCTAGGTCTTCGTTTTGGTGGTGGGTCTCGTAATGCTGGGGTGGGTGGTGCTGTTGCTCTTGGTGCTGCTGGTGCTGCTGCTGCTTATGCATTGAATTCTTGTACTCCCCAAATTGCTGCTGTTAATTTGCATAATTATGTTGCTGATTTTGACGACCCTACTGCCTTGAACAAGGAACATATTGAAGCTATTGCCAATAAGTAAGTTTCTCAACTATGCACACAGTGGCGGATTCAGGATTTTTACTCGGGGGTTCAAAAAATATAACAAAAGCTAAATATAAAAAATAATGTGAACCTAAGACACATGACAATTTTGCATTTATTCAGGGTGTTCAAAAGTTGATATATGTACATAAACACAGAAAATTTATCCTATAGATACACTCTAATTTTTTACCGAGGGTGAACATTTTTTGCCGAGGGTATTCGGGTGAACACCTTCGACATGCTATAATTCACCAATGTACGCAGTGCATATTTTAGTGGATTTGAAAGATGATTTGAAGTGAGCAATTAATACTACGGGTAAAACATGAAAAAGTGAATTTTGTCTTGTCTTGATATGCTATGAGTGACAAGCAAAAGTGAAAATCTATTTTTAGAATACTGGACAAGTAAAAGTGAACGGAGGGAGTATCTATCTATGTTTCTTTACCTCTTTTCCTTACCTTTTTATCATCTTTTAGGTATGGTGTCAGCAGACAGAATGAGGCATTTAATGCGGAGCTACGTGATATATATTGCAGGTATCTGCACTCAACTACTAATTTATCAGTTTAATCTTAAATAATCTTCATTTTGTATAGTCCTGGCTCAAGAATCTCTTAGTTGCTACTATTAGTATTTATTTTACTGTCTACTTTATATTTCAGTTGTCCAATTGCTTAATTTATAGTCTGTGTATTGTTTTGGAACAATGGAGTTAAAATGATCATCTTTATTTCTACAACATTAACATATTACAGATACGGACCTTTACTTTTTGGATAGGTTTATAGAAGAATTTACATTTTAAAATAGTGATTTAGTCAAATCCTTAATATGGGTTTCTTCAGAAGAATGATTACTATCTTTCAATTAAACATGGGGATGATTTGCACCAGGGATAAAGAATGCTTATTCTAATTTAAATATGGTGATTTGTAAACTTTGAAAATTTTACTGGTAAATTATTCTAAGTATAAAAATGGTGCTTTGTAAAACTTTGAAAATCTTGGATATGTAAAGAATAAAGTAGAGAGAAAACTTAAGTTGGGGGTGGGGTAAGGGTTTTTTTTTTTTGGGGGGGCGGGGGGCAATGCTGGGGATGTGGTGTGGTGCGGGTTGTAAATAGAAAAAATTGCTATGCGGGGCGGGTTGAAAGTTTTGCGGTTAACACCCTCCCTGCCCCGCCCCTTTGCCGTCCCTGGTATTACATTTTATTTATATAAACTAAAGACGAGACCATTTTATTTATATAAACTAAGACAAAACCTCTTCAATGCATTATGATAATCTCCCTCTTTAATATTTCAATTCCTCATGTCCAGAAAGTGTCAACATGGTCTGTTACATTTGAACGCAGAACTGTCCAACTTGTTATGATACTTGTCTCGGACACCTAAAAGGAATCAAGCGGAGTATTTTACTGATTCGTTTCAAGTGTTTATCTTTGAATTTTAACTTTCTCTTCCATTTTATTTACCAATGACAAGGAATGACGAACTTATCAGTTTAAACATTGTTAGCTCATCTACCCTTGCTTATGCATCAAATTTTATTTGTGTTCAGATATGTATCTGCTGTCCTTCCTACTGGGACTGGAGAACTTAAAGGCGATGAAGTTGATACAATAATCAAATTTAAAAATGCATTGGGAATTGATGATCCAGATGCAGCAGATATGCATATGGAGGTAACTTGAAGTATTCATCTGATTCTGTACCACAGAATTATAAAACTTCTCAAAGTTAGAATGTTATGTTATTAAATATTTTGTCAAGTGTTAAGAAACTCTCACATGCTGTTCTCCCAGATTGGTAGGCGAATCTTCAGGCAAAGACTTGAAACGGGAGATCGTGATGGAGATATGGAGCAGCGTCGAGTGGGTCATCTCTTCAATAGCTTCAATTTCCATTTTATGTCTACTATACTACCTTTAGTTATCAAACAACAACAACATGAAACTTGACCATTTTTGACTTCTCCGATGCAGGCATTTCAGATGTTGATATATGTCTCAACTCTCGTATTTGGAGAAGCATCTGCATTCCTTTTACCTTGGAAACGTGTTTTCAAGGTTACTGATTCCCAGGTAGCCGATAATTTGATGCATCTCCTTTGGCTCCTTCCCTCACTCTTCTTCATGGAATATTCAGATTGTGCAGTGGCATGCCCTGGTTGTGTGGTTTTAAGTTTCTGTCATTCCTCCCTTTCCATGTCCCCTTCATTTATGTAATACTATTAGATTTCTACGTAGTGCGACTCCCTACTTCCTTTTACCTGTTTTAACATTTTTGTCATTAGGTTGAGGTTGCTGTCAGGGACAATGCGCAACGGTTGTATGCATCCAAGCTTAAGTCTGTTGGGCGAGGTAAATTTGGTCTATTCATGCCTTAGAAGGCATTTTTTTTTTTTGCTTTCTTCTAATGTATGATATCCAGGGAAAGTCTTTTTTACATGTTTTCTTTTGCATCCCTGAATAAAACTAATGCTATGCTGCCATAAGCTTTCAAACTACTTGCCAATATTCTCGGGTTTTGTTTTCCAAAATTTTCATTCTCTATAGTGGTAATTTTAATACATCAGTTTATGTGCTTAAGTTCTGCTCTTTTGTGGTATGTGGTGTTTAATCCTAAATAAAGATGCATTGTCTCGTGAGGCTTCTTATGCGGCATGGGTTGGAAAGTCTTTCTGTCACTTGAACTTTCTCTACGTATAGTGATATCCTGTTGGTTTATGGGTTTTGAGGGCCTTCTTACAATAGCTCTTGGATCTGGACATCTCGTTGTTCCTTACAGTAGAGTGGGTCTTTCTATAAATTCCACCATATATATGTATATATATATATATATATGTACTTTTGTAGTCCTCACAATAACAATTTTTTAAAAACTTTTTAATTAATACTTTTATGTCCTAATCTTATTTATTTAAGTACAGATTAAAACTTTTTAATTAATATCTATTTTACACATCATATGTGCTAATTGTTGAAATGACCATAATTCATTCTCAATATTCAAAAGTGCAAAGTAGTGATAAAGAATGAACAACATCACACCAAATTTGATTTGAATTAAATAATTTCATCAAAATGGAAGTTAACATATTAAAGGAAACAACATAATCCCAGGAGAAAATTGTTATTATATAGTTAAAATAGTCCATAACTAGTATATATATATATATATATATATATATATATATATCAACTTTTACATACTATCCATAGCCGTTGAGCTTGTCTCAATATTCTCTGATTGACAATAAAGCAAAACAACATAATCCCAGGGGAAAATTGTTAGATAGGGAAGTCCATTCAACTTTTAAGTCTTTTGATCAATGGTCGAACTTGGTTTCACTTAGTCTAGCAATGTGGTTGCGAGAATATATTGATGGTCACTCCTACACACCATAAGAAACACCATCATAGACTAAAATGATGTTCGTGTCTTCTTTCTTGTGAAAAGGTCAGGTGAGTATTTGGTTCAGATCCAAATATATGACAATAAAGTCAAATAGCACCGAAATAATCTCTCTGCAAGAAAAATCAGCATCGAAGAATATGCCATGGAAGAATTTAGTAGGCATGGCTTCAGTTGTTACCCGGTTATAAAATTTGATAAGCACAAAAGGCGAAAGACAGAGAATTGAAATGGTAGGTGAGGGAATCACACAAGGGCAGATTAGAAGCCTCTGGTAAAATGCCCGCCCGTAGCCCAGCAGATAAAGTACATTACATAGTCCAGGGATTGGCGACTTACCCATTCAGTGACGAAGGCACTGGATGTTCCCAAAATGGGGAATGAGTCAATCATCCACTTTGGTATCTTATTGAACAAAAATGGTGATATTTTTCCTCCATTGATCAAGAATTTCTATTGTAGCTATGGTGAAAATATTATAACCAGTTATCAACGGTATAAAATAAAAGATGTCTCCTATCTTTTGTTTTACCAATCAAAAAAATAAAGAAATAAAATTATGTCTACATGATAGATGAGGCTCTGAGCTACTATACATGAACTTGAAATTTGTCATGCAGATGTCAGCTCTGCACATTGACCAGCTTACGTTAAATAAATTATGTTTATACCAAGAAACGGGCAACAAGCAAGTTAATGAACAATTAGTCTAGGTTGAGAAAAATGAACCTCATCTCCATAGGAACTGCTGATTCTACCATCTTTAAGTAAGTGTGACAAATTGGATAGATAAACAGATAATAATAGTGGAAGAACAAACTAAAGAGGAACAACGGCCAAAACCTATATACTGTATAAACAATTTCAGTAAAAATTTACACACCACTATATGCATATCACGAGTAGCCCCTTTTTTTATGTCACTAACATACACACACATTGTAGCAGAAGAGTTTCACGGAGATCTAAGGAACAAGTCATACATTCGCTTTATTTATTATCACTATTGTTAGTCTTGAAAAATCAAATTAATCAAATCACCTACAGCCTTAATTTTCTCTTCTTTATTTCTCTCTTGTCTGGGAGAAAAAGTTAGTAGAGGGTAAAGATGTGTTTACTGATAAAAAGAAGGTACAAATGTGTAGGTATCCTGGATGAAAAGCACTCCTCTGCAATTCTTCAACTTCAATTTTATTCTAGAACTTTTCAAACACCATTTTCCAATCAAAAACTTCATTTTTGGCAGGAAAGTTTCCCAGGAAACGCTTTCTTATTCCTGTCACCCTCTTCATACGTCTAACATACTGTAATTCTGCTGAGCTATCTATTACATATGTTCTGACGGATAAGATTGAAAATTCAATACCCATTAACTCCAACTACAAAGAATTTTATTCTTCTTTTCAATTATTTAAGCGATAGTCTCCCTAAATAAAGTTTAACATCTGAGAATTTTCTTGGAATGAATAACTACCTCAATTATGAGGGAATTTGGGCTCTGAAATTTGATGGGTAAGGTTCCGGTGCACCAAAAAGAGAAGCTTCTCAATCAATATTCAGATCTGAAGCCCGAGCTGTGCTTCAATGGTTTCCGCCTATAATTCTCAGCAACCCCCTGACTGCTCAAGGCCACGAACCATGGTTGCATATTCCAACAATTAAATTTGCGTACTTGTAAAACCCTAACCCTTAATTTTGTACTCCCAGTCGGTGCCAGTTTTAGTTCTTTCGTTTTCTGTTGGCAAGATTAACCATAACCCCGCCTAAATCTCCAAAACGTTCACCTCTCAGAGAATTTAAGACAATTTCAATGGAAGCGAAACAAAAATCATGGCTACAAATGTATATTCCTGAGAGCTGAGATGAAGAAGGAAGCAAGCATTCGCTAAAGAAAAACCCTAGAAATCAAGGGAAGACGACGGTGTTATGTGACAAATGACGGAAACAAAAATTGTATGTGTGTACATGTGCTTTACTGAAACAGAAATACAGTACAGGTGTTTATAAAAATGCATAACAAGTTCAATGACCAATAAGATTGGTCCAAGTTTATAGTACAATTGATATTGCTCTTAGTACAATAATTGATTCATTGTTCGTCCTCCTTCACTGTTTATATATAATAGAAATGCCAATCTTTCATTATTTTCACAAATCCACTCTTGTAGCTAATGTACCTTGAAATTCTATGTTATGATGGTGTCGAGGTGAAGGTGTTTCACTTGTTTTTTCATGATTTAATTCCTCCACTACACTTAAGAAGTTTTGCATGGTTGATTTAACTGCTTGACTTGTTCTCCAGATATTGATGTGAACCAGCTGGTCAGTTTGAGAGAAGCACAGCTTGCATATCGACTATCAGATGAGGTAGTGCCTAAAAAGCGATCACATTTCTACTTCTCATCTTCGTAAAAATATATTTTGCTCCTCAAAAAAAGGAGATAAGATTGCTTTAAATTTGCTGTACAATATTCATGATTGAATATACTTTGTTCATGTATTTTGTCATCCAATATATGCCCAATCATGAGTATTTCTTTCTGTTTGCAGCTTGCAGCAGAGATGTTTAAAGAGCATGCAAGAAAGCTTGTTGAGCAAAACATAACAATTGCTGTTGGCACTTTGAAATTAAGAACAAGAGCAACGTAAGGTCCTAAGTATATTTAACCTCTTAAAAAGGAAACTTATGCCGCAACTTTAATTTTACTGGATAATATTTTACAAAGCAATTCTATGTAATAGAAATGGGATAGCTATAGAAATGGGTTAACTCTCAAAAGTTCTAGCCTAACATAATTTCCATATTCTTGCTTGTATCATTTGTTTAATGCAAACTGACTGGGGGCCATTCAGCAGGGAAGCCACACGTGTCATTGAGGAACTTGATAAGATATTGTCATTTAATAATTTGCTAATCTCACTGAAGAACCATGCTGATGCTAGTCACTTTGCTCCTGGCATTGGACCAGTTTCCTTAGTAGGTATGTATGTTAATCTTGTCTGGCTCTTCGTACATAACTTTTAGATGTTGCGGGTTTCTATCAAGTGGTGAAATCCTTTCATGGAGCTTTTTTCTTTCCGCTGTTTGTTGTTTGTATCTCAGTTTGTTAGCTGGAGTTAATTTAAAGCTTTTCCTAATTCTTTTTCTTCCTGCTCCTTCAGGAGGGGAGTATGACGGTGATAGGAAGATGGATGACCTAAAACTTCTCTACAGAGCATATGTTACAGATTCTTTGTCAAGTGGTCGGATGGAAGAAGACAAGGTAGGAGATTAAATTTTTCTCCTTCTTTCATTCTGCTTTGTAGGGTTTTTGGAATTATCCTTTTCTACCATTTTGGCAGGAAAATTTGAATTTCTCTCAGCTTTTCTTTCATGCACTTGTCGGACTAGGCTATGTGAAACATATATATGAATGGACAGGAAGTTTAAGGCACATACTCCTTTTCTTTTATCCAGCTTCAATATGTTAGCTTCTGGTATGGGTAAAAAAGTAACGAAAAGGGCCAAATACACCCCTCTACTATTGGAAAAGGGTCACATACCCGTTGTTGTACTTTGGGTCCAAATATACCCCTACCATTATATTATTGGTTCAAATATACCCTTCCTCTGTTTAAATTGTCCAAGGTGGACAATCAATCGTACGTGGCACTAACATTTGATGAGGTGGATGCCACGTGGCAATGGCATGCCAGCTCAGCACCCCTAACCCATTTTACCTCTCCTCTCTATTTATTCTTCCACCACTAAAATTTCCTTCCCTCCACTATTGCCACCGTAACCACCTCTATTTATTTATGTAACTTGAAAGATGAAACTTTATTCTGCTTACATTAAGTGGCTCCAATAGCAATACCCCTTCGAACTCCAACACCACAACCGCCGCGGTGATTGTTCATCACAACCATCGCGAAACTTGAAAGGCAACACCTTCTACAATGGTTGTTAATAATTAAAGAAAACAAGAAGGGTCGAATTATAATCGAGAGAAAGGTAATATCAAACCACCACAAACAGCAAGAAAAACAACAACCTAGGAGTTCTAATGTTAAGCCAAGTTCAAAAGACAAAGCGGGGTTATTCCTTGTGGGAAAAGAACAGATTGGGTATGATAAAGATTTTGATAAGAGGTATTGTTGGGTCATTCATCTAATTTTTCCTTTCTTTCTCACACTCTCCTTTGGGTTGTTGAAGGGGAGCCTTGGTGTAACTGGTAAAATTCTTTGCCATGTGATCGGGATGTCACGGGTTCGAGCCGTGGAAATGACCTCTTGCAGAAATGCAAGGTAAGGCTGCATACAATAGACCCTTGTGGTCCGGCCCTTCCCCGGATCCCGCGCATAGCGGGAGCTTAGTGCACCGGGCTGCCCTTTACTCTCCTTTGGGTTGTTGTGGGTCAAATCACACGTTATTGTACTTTATAATTGTCTGATTCAACTGATTGGAGTTTCGCAGTTTTGAGCTAGAGTCGTAATTGTTATTCCTCTTGTTTCTTCATCTGTTTTTTCCGTTCTCCCATATTTGTTGATGTTATCATCCGATTGTTGCTGTGGGTTAAATCACATGATATTGGAATTTACGGTGGGGATAATTATGGCAATGGTGGTGGAGGGAAAGGAAATTTTTAGTGGTGGAAGAACAAATAGAGAGGAGGGGTAAAATGGGTTAGGGGTGCTGAGGTGGCATGCCACGTGGCATCCACTTCATCAAATGTTAGTGACACGTATGATTGGTTGTCCACCTTGGACAATTTTAGCGGAAGAAGGGTATATTTGAACCAATAGTATAATGGTAGGGGTATATCTTTAACAAAAATAGTATAACGGTTGGGGTATATTTGGACCCAAAGTATAACGAGGGGTATATTTGACCCTTTTCCAATAGTACATGGGTAAATTTGACCCTTTTTTGAAAAAATAATTGGGATACTTGTTGATTTGCTTTTCCACCCCCTTGTGTATATAACTTGACGGAGCTGACACATATTCTTCTCTTTTCCAGCTTTCTTGTGGTTGAAATGCTGATATTGAAAGTCAGAATGTCCCTCCATGTTTACTCCCTTTTCTTTTCCTCTTCTTTTTTCTTTTTCCTAGAGAACATTTATTTGTTAAAAATTATGAATACTACATTTCTTGGCCTTTTAACTCCACTCCGTTCTTGGTAAATCTGTTTCTGCCACAAATATATTGATGGTACAGGTACCCCCCCCCCCCCCCAAAAAAAAAAAAAAAAAAAAGTAGATACTCCTTCCCTTTCATTTTATGTGTTGTACTTTGACCGGAATTGAAATTTAAGAGAGGAAAGAAAACTTTTGAATCTTGTGGTCTCTAACTAAGGGTGCGTCTAACATGCCAAAAATACCCCATGAACTTTTTGATCTTAAACATACCATACCATTCCTAAAAAGGAGTGTTATTAAGGGTAACATGAAAATGTTGAAAACTTACTAAATGTTAAAAAACCGTTCTTTTTCATACAAATTAAAAGCAAAGTAAGACATATAAATTGAAATAGAGGAAGTAATAGATTTGGATTAATACAATCTTGTGGAATCTTGCTTTATGGGTGTAGGCTGATATCACAACAGTATCGAGTAATGCAATAATAGATTTTGCTTAATAGCTGCAAGTAGATCAGTCTATGTTCTTCCAAGGCTTTTTGAACGCACAACAGTCTATATTCTTCATTATCACGTTAAGGATTACCCTTACCGATTCGATCCAAGCTCTTGGAATTGGAATAAATTTGGCAGCGCATCGCGAAATCTTCGTAAGATTGGAGCAGATTGAATCCTTCCTTGTTTGAATAATGTGTGCAATTGTTTTGTTTCCTAACGAGTGTTTACTTGCTTTACATGCCATGGAATCATCCAGATGTCGTAGGCCTTCTCTTGTATCTTCGCTAGGCCATTTGATTTGTTGATCTGTTTTTCATTTAGTTATATGCCTCTTAACCTCTCAATTTCTCTTCCTCTTGTAGCTTGCTGCTTTGAATCAATTGAGAAATATATTTGGTTTGGGGAGACGAGAAGCAGAGACAATCACATTGGATGTCACGTCAAAAGTATATCGTAAACGACTTGCTCAAGCTGTTACCAGTGGTGAACTAGAAGTTGCTGATAGCAAAGCAGCCTATCTTCAAAATCTTTGCGAAGAATTAAATTTTGATCCGCAAAAGGCTCTTGAGATTCATCAAGGTAACACGTGACTTTTATGTAACTCATCTTCTAATGTATATTGAGTGACATTTTCATGTTTAATCTTTCTGGAGAGGGAAGACATTTGGAAGTATTCAAGCTTTTAGTTGCACATGAACTTGTTGAGGTTATCCTTTCGAGTTTTAGTTGGTTCCTCAGTGGGACAATTACAAGTGAGCTTTTTAAGTGCAAAATAAAGACTCCAAATTTTTGTTTTCTACTGTATCATTAAAACCTCATCCTTTAGGAGTCCTTGAAATTTGAGTTGTTTCCTTTTCAGCATAGTTGCATAGAGTTGTTAGTTGCCTTCCTTTTGATAAAATCAGCGATTAGCTTCGCCATGAAGCTGGAGTTGAGAATAGGAGAGTTGTTTATAGCACCTTCAGTGTCATCAGTTTGCTTCTCGGCTATTAATAATTTAATTTTATTCGTTCTCAAAAAATAATTTAATTTTATAATTGAACACTCTAAGGCGGGTTCTAGCTAATGGTGATTTTATTTTTCTGGAGTGTTGCAAGTGAGGATGCAAAATGTTAAGAGTGAGGCTAAGGTTAGAGAACGCTTTAGGGCATCAACCAAACAGGTAGACCTGGGGAGGGTTTAGAGAATTGTTGATGTCAGTCCTATTGGCATGTGAACAGCGTTCATCGCTTATATGCAGTATCTTGGGTTCTGTGCTCCAGTTTAGTAGAGGTATATTTACTCTGAAAATGCCTTGTGCCTTCTAGGTAATACCTTGATGTTTTGTCTTATGAACTGGTTCTTTTTTTGTTTTCTTTTCTGGATCGCATAAATATGCAGCATGAACTTTACCATATGCCTGATGCTTTCGTCCGGAACCTTCTAAAGATTGTGAAAAGAAAAATTGCAATTGTACTGAAAAAGCTTGTCTTCGCATTTCATTTTCAGAAATCTACAGGCAAAAGCTTCAGCAGCTTGTCGCTGACGGAGAACTTGGTGATGAGGACATGAAGGCATTGGAGCGCCTGCAAGTAATGCTTTGCGTTCCCAAGCAAACGGTTGAAGCAGCTCACGCAGATATCTGTGGCAGTTTATTTGAAAAGGTAACTGTCACTCCCTTCTCTATAGATGTTTTAGCTCAATATTATGATATGCAGCTGATTGGGTTGTAAAAAATGAGGCAAATGTTGCTGTGGATTAATAAGAAAGTTTGTATACTGAGTCTTCCTATTCTGTTAAACAGCTAAGTGGAGTTTGATATTTTGAGTGCTTGCAATTGCCTTTAATTGGATAAGAGACTCTTCATACTAGACCAAAGTGTCCTAATGATCTCGACAGACTTACCCCATATGCTATATCAACCTCCTTTGACATCCACTCGTCTTCCTTATCATATTTTGCTTTGTCACACTACCCATAACGTTTGAGGTTCTTGAGAGTACCTCCATAACCATTTCATCTTAAGGGCCTTGTTTTGGCTTTTCAGATTCCTGATGCCCATACCACCTTTAGCTTTGCCAACAGTAAGCTTAGGCACTGTGCTGTTATGAACAACAGTGTTATTAAAAGCCATCGCTTCGTCGCTCAAAGCAGTGAAGTGATGTGAGACAAGGTTTGTCGCTTCATTGGTAAAGCCATGTGCTTTTGAGATGTTTTCGCTTCAAACAATAGCGCACAAAGTGATTCAAAGAGGCAATAGGTGAAGCCATGCGCTTTTGAGATGTTTTCGCTTCAGACAATAGTGCACAAAGTGATTCCAACAAGAATCGATTGCCTCTTTGAATCTCAAATTTGAGGAGTTTGATCAGCAGCACATGCTAAAGACATTGTCTGAGTAAAAAAGAACAAAAAATGCTCCCAGGCACATTTACCAAGGATTTTCTCTCTCCTACTTTCTAGGATTGCAGAAGCTCACTTTTCCGGCAGGGAATACCGCAATTCGACCTTTTCTTTCAAGCCAACAATATTCACTCACTGTGATTATTGCCAAAATCCCTATTCTTCAGTCTTATCTTTTTCAGTTCTGATCTGGAAGTAGCATGGACGAGAACAGAATTTACTTCAATGCTGGTTTCAAGTCATTTGACATCACTAGGTGTATATCAGGCAATACCATCTGGTTTGACTGGGTGGAGAGAAGCAGGAACAGGTTGAGAAGGAGAACTTTGAGCAAGAAGGTCATGGAGTGGGTATGCTTCATCTTCAAGGAAGCTTCAAATGACCAAAAAAAATTGGTGAGGAGATGGAGGACAAAAGATCAGTTGGCTGACTTCTTTGGTACTAGGAAGTACAATGATCATGGCAGGTACATGAGCATTTGTCCCTCAAAGGAGAAGCAAGATCAGTTATCATTGTACCTGAACTAGCCGTCAATGCAGGCTGGAGAGATATAGCTTGTAAGATTGAAAGATTCATTAATTTCTCTCCTCAACCAACAGTCAGGCATCCCCCCAAACTGACTAACAAAGATTTTCCATACGCAAAGGTTGTTGAAGACAGTATATCGCAACCCCAATCAACAACAAAGGATAGCATAGTTAATGAAGACCCTCCGCCCCCGCCCCCGCCCCCACCCTCTCAGATATTAGAAGGTGGTGGAAGAAAGCTTTCGGTTTGTTGGCTGTATGCCAGTCCAACAGAAGAAAATTTCGACTTGGATCAGAGCAATAGGCTGCCACTCCATTTATGGTCACACGACACATTCAGAGAAATCGGCGACAAGTGCGGAGAGTGGAAGAAGACAGAAGAAGAAACTGAATTGAAAAACCACCTAAAATGGGCTCGAATTGAAGTTGTAGGCAAGGCTCGATGCATACCCAGTGAGGTCACCGTCTCTGGGGGGATACAGTTTCGTAATCCCGATCTGGGTTGCGAGAAATACAATATTTGAGAAGATTCCTGCCAAAGAACCGGCTAGGGTTCAGGCAGCTGCTGTAGAGATCATCGGTCAAAGAAAAGTACAAGAGCAGGGAAATATCCAGAGGTCCAAAGCCTTGTACGAGGTTATTTACCAAGTCTGCTGTATGACAGCTGTTGATCGGAGAACCTGCGGTCACGTGGGAATTTTTAAACAATGCTGAAGAGGCAGGTGACCTCTTCAGAAAACATTAATAAGCTGTTGGGTCAGTCCAGCAACTTTAGTGGGCCAGATTCGGCCCAAGTCATCTTTAATGACTTAAATTCCCAGCCCAATCTGAAAATAACAGCAGACATTATTTTTGAGGAATTAACTGCCCACAGAACATCTTCTTCAGAAAACCCACAAGGCTTATTACTTACGGCTGAAACAGAGGAGTACATGCATGCACAGACTCCTAATCTTTTAGGAGTTTCAAAAAGAGAGGATAAAGCAGACATACAATTGACAAGGGCAGAGGGGGAAAATATGGTGGAAGAGGAGGAGGAGGGGGTTCTTGATTTCCACAAAGAACAGCAGTTGGAAAATTTCGATTCAAGCAGTAATGGGGAGTTATGGGATGTGGAAGAGGCCGTACCTATTCTAACAGAGCAGGAAATTTTTGCTACTGACAGGGAGAGAGTTACAACTGTTTTTGTTTGCCAACATATTATCAAGTTAGGCAAGATTTTTGGCGCGGACTTCAAGGGACATGAAGAAGAAGCCCGAGAACTTCTTATGCAAATTGATGCGTGCAGGCAAGCTAGAAGGATGGAACCTGCCATGGAAATTAAAAAATCCAGAGCCAGAGGATCACAGGAGTTAAAGAATTTAATTGATTTTGATGTTAAATTCAAAAGTAATGGGAGCAGGAACAAGGGGAAAGGGAAAACACAGTCTAAGTAATGAAGCTCAATCTTGTGTCATGGAATGTAAGGGGATTAAATGATGTGGGAAAAGGACGGTAAAGAGCCTTGTAGATCATTGGAGAGCAGATATTCTTTGTTTTCAGGAAACCAAGCTAGAGGGTAACATTCAAGATTTAGTGAAACAATTTTTTTTTTTTTGGGGGGGGGAGGGGGGGGGGGGGGGGGGGGGGGATGGTAAGATATGCTTGTCTAGAAGCAAGTGGTACTAGAGGGGGAATTATTATGCTATGGGATGGTAGAGTTTGGAAGGGGGACGTTTTACAAACAGGTGTTTACACTTTAACTTGCAAGTTTGAGGCTATGCTGTAGAATTTTTAAGGTGGAAAGGAGAGCTGTATGGGATGAATTGGGGGCTGTTAGAGGACTTACGGAGGGGCCTTGGGAAGTTTGTGGTGATTTTAATGTTTGTAGATTTCCTTCTGAAAAGAGGAATTGCCAGAGGAGATCTTCAGCCATGATAGAATTTTCAGATCTCATAGAAGACTTGGAGCTTATTGATTGCCTTGAGCAGTTTGTGGTGATTTTAATGTTTGTAGGTTTCCTTCTGAAAAGAGGAATTGTCAGAGGAGATCTTCAGCCATGGTAGAGTTTTCAGATATCATAGAAGACTTGGAGCTTATTGATTTGTACCTGGAAGGGGGTACTTGCACCTCGTTCAGAGTTGATACTCACACCACGGCCTCTAGAATAGACAGAATTTTATTTTCATCTGATTGAAATGATCATTTCAGTAAGATCAAGCAAGCAACTCTTCAAAGGCTGACTTCTGAGGATGTTCCTATTGCTCTCTTTTGTGGAGCTTGGGAACACAAAAAATCATATTTCAAGTTCGAAAATTGGTGGCTAAATACTGAAGGTTTTGTTGATAAAATCAGTTCTTGGTGGAATTCTTTTGTGTTCTATGGGAGGCCGGATTACATTTTAGCTTGCAAACTGAAAGCTATAAAAGGCAAGCTAAAAGAATAGAGCAGAAATGAACAAGGGAACCTGAATATTCAAAGGTCTAAATTGCTAAGTCAAATGGCAAGTTTGGACTCATTACTGGATAGCAGAGCATTGACATTTGACAGAGGAGAATCAATTAGGAAGGCAGCAACAGTTATGGAGTATGAGGAACTTCTCAAAAATGAGGAAATTGCATGGAGATAAAGATCCAGGACCCTATAGTTGAAAGAAGGGGACAACAATACAAAGTTCTTTCACAATTCAGCCAATGCTCATAAGAGAAACAACTTTATTAACCATCTGGAAGTGCAAGGGGAAACCATTGTGGAGCCTAAAAGAGTTAAGGAGGAGTTCATATTATATTAGAAGAAGCTCTACACTGAGAGAGAGAACTGGAGGCATGCTGAGAATCTTATTAACTGTCCCTCAATAACAGAATCAGAAAAGAACAATTTATAAGCCAGATTTGAGTAACAGGAAGTATATAATTGCTTGAAAAAGTGTGCTGCTGATAAAGCTCCTGACCCTGATGGATACACTATGGGATTTTTTATCAAATGTTGGGAAATCCTGAAACAAGACACCATGGAGGCTTTTCACAATTTTCATGAACAAGACATGTTTGAGAAGAGCTTCAATGCTACTTATATTGCATTAATTCCCAAGAAGACAGGAAAAGGAACTGAAAGACTTCAGACCTATAAGCTTGATAGGTAGCTTCTATAAGCTTATATCAAAGGTACTGACTGAGAGGTTAAAAGGGGTGGTGGATAAGCTTGTAGATTCTCATCAAATGGCTTTTATCAGAGGAAGACAAATCGTGGATGCTGTATTGATTGCTAATGAAGCAGTAGATTCAACAAGAATATCACAAAACAAGCCTGGCATTTTGTGTAAGTTCGATATTGAGAAAGCATATGATCATGTTAACTGGGAGTTTCTACTTAGAATCCTCAGGCAAATGGGTATTGGGGAGAAATGGATCAAGTGGATCAGGTTTTGTATATCTACTGTGAAATTCTCTGTCCTAGTTAATGGAGCACCTGAAGGCTTCTTTGATGCTCAAAGAGGAATTAAGCAAGGGGATCCCCTATCCCCTTTTCTATTCATTCTAGCTATGGAGGGTTTAAACAACATGATCAAGACAGAAAAAGTAAATGGATGGATCACAGGTTTTGAGGTTTCCACAAACAACGAGAGGAGTTTGGAGGTGACTCATCTCCAATATGCAGATGACACTCTGATTTTTTTGTGATGCAAATGAGGAACAACTAAAATATCTGAGAGTAATTCTGGTACTCTTTGAAGGCATCTCAGGGCTTCACATTAAATGGTGGAAAAGCCATATATATCCCATCAATTCAGTCCCTAATATAGAGCTTTTGACCACAATGTTGGGAGGTGTGAAGTAGGTTCTTTACCCACTGTCTATCTTGGGATGCCAAATCAAGGTCAAAGAACATTTGGGATGCAGTTCTGGAAAATTGTGAGAAGAAGTTGTCTAGATGGAAAGCACAATATTAGTCCTTGGGAGGCAGGCTCACTCTGATCAATGCAGGTCTTGATGCTCTTCCAACATATATGTTATCCTTATTTCCTATCCCCTCAGGTGTAGTGCAAAGACTGGGCAAGCTCAGGAGGTCTTTCTTCTGGCAAGGAAACAAGGAAAATAAAGGTTATCATTTGGTTAAGTGGAAAGTTCTGATCAGTAGTAAAAAAAACAAGGTGGTCTTGGTATAAAAAATTTGAAGAATCAAAGTAAGGCTTTAGAATTGAAAAGGTTGTGGATTTATGCT
Organism: Lycium ferocissimum; assembly: GCF_029784015.1. Lineage (NCBI taxonomy): Eukaryota > Viridiplantae > Streptophyta > Magnoliopsida > Solanales > Solanaceae > Lycium > Lycium ferocissimum. The sequence continues at coordinate 40,613,666 of NC_081350.1, read as the reverse complement.
CAAGACTCACATTCTTTATGGGGAAAAGTGATCAAATTGAAGTATGGGGAGCTGGATTTTTGGGCTACTAAGGAGGTAAATAAACCATATGGTGTAACTGTCCGGAGATCAATCAGAGCATGGTGGCCTGTTTAAAAGAGCCACTCTGTTATCAAAGTATATAATGGCAACAAAACAATTTTCTGGAAGGATTGGTGGTTGGGAAACAGAGGTTTGGAGGAGTTATTCCCTGATATGTTTGCTCTGGCACAACATTAGAACAAAAATAGTGGCTGAAATGTGGTCACCTCAAGGTTGGGATTTGATCTTAAGAAGAATGTTGAATGACTGGGAAATACCTAGACTAGTTGAGCTTTATAAACATTTGGAGTCTCTCCAGGGGCTGAAGGATAGGGTGGACTGTTTGTGGTGGACTGGGCATAACAAGGGGCACTACAAAGTGAGTTCAGGCTATAAGATCATGAACATGACTGAACCACAAAACTTAACTGGCCATGGAGACAAATCTCGAAAGTTAAGATACCTCTTAAGGTTGCATGCTTTACATGGCTGCTATCCTAAGAAGCTGTTTTGACACATGAAAACCTGAGAAAGAGAAGGATAGAAGTAGCACTCTACGGAAGATCAAGCAAGACTGTATGTTGCTATTTTGTTTTTGGTGTACAAAGAATCCCTCGGTAGATGCAAAATCAATCCTAGAAGTTCTTGACTCATGTTAGGATTTTACTTTCTTAGCTTCTTAGTTTTCTTTTTTCTTTGTAAAGGGGTTTTCAGTACTATCTAAGTGTTGGTCTATAATACAAAGTCGTTAACTTGTTAAAAAAAAAAATAATTTTTTTTTGAGGAGTTTGATTAAATATCGGGATTATTGCATTGGATGCTGAAATTGGTTATTTTAATTGCAAATTAATTCTTGTGTCACTAAATTTATAGATGTTCGACACTTTCTAATTTCCCGTAAATTGTTCGCTTCAATTTCAAAGAAGCGCGCACTTCACTTCTCCTTGTCGCTTTTTGCTTTGAAAAAACACTGGAACTGTAATAATCACATTGTAATAAGCCACTTGATAGATTTTGTATTTTTAGATTGTCAGCTATAGTTTTAAATATTAAAGTGGATTGATCTATTTCAACTTCTTATGGTGCAAAAGGTATTGAGCTAATCTGACTCCCCCCTCAATCAATATAAATATTGTTGGCAGGTGGTTAAGGAAGCAATTGCTGCTGGAATAGATGGTTATGATGCTGAAATCCAGAAATCTGTGAGGAAGGCAGCATATGGTTTACGGTTAACGAGGGAGGTTGCCATGACCATTGCTAGTAAGGCAGTAAGTATCAGGATGCTAATTCTGGTTTACGGGTTGTAAAAGTTCTTTGATTCCACTAGGATAAATATACCTCCATATCTTTCTAATTACATTCAATGGCTTCACAAACACAGGTCAGAAAAATTTTCATCAGTTACGTTCAAAGGGCCCGAGGAGCTGGAAGCCGCACTGAATCAGCCAAAGAACTGAAAAAGATGATAGCCTTTAATAGTTTGGTTGTCTCTCAACTAGTTGCGGACATCAAGGGTGAATCGTTGGATCCACCACCAGAAGAGACTGTAAACGAGCAGGTTCAACAAACTGACGAGGAGGATGAGGAGGAGTGGGAGTCCTTGCAATCACTAAGGAAAGTAAAACCCAGCAAGGACAATTTGAGAAAGGAAATCCAGACCGAGATTACTCTCAAGGATGATCTTCCGGAAAGAGATAGAACAGACCTTTACAAGACATACTTGCTCTTTTGCCTAACTGGACAAGTTACTAGAATTCCTTTTGGGGCCCAGATCACCACAAAGAAGGATGACTCTGAATATGTTTTATTAAGTCAACTTGGTAGCATCCTCGGGTTGACCGGTAAGGAGATTGTTGAAGTTCACCGAAGTTTAGCTGAGCAGGCTTTTAGGCAACAAGCAGAGGTGATCTTAGCTGATGGACAGCTAACGAAGGTCAGAATGGAACAGCTCAATGAGTTGCAGAAGAATGTTGGCTTGCCACCTCAGTATGCTCAGAATATAATAAAGAGCATCACAACAACAAAACTGGCGGCAGCCCTTGAAACTGCTGTTGGTCAGGGAAGGCTGAGCATCAAGGAGATCAGAGAATTAAAAGAGTCTTCTGTAGACATAAACACCATGATATCCGAAAGTTTACGTGAGAATCTTTTCAAGAAGACTGTGGATGATATATTCTCATCTGGTACTGGAGAGTTTGATGAAGCAGAGGTATACGAGAATATCCCAAAAGATCTTAATATAAATGCTGAGAAGGCCAAAAAAGTTGTTCATGAACTAGCTCGTAGCAGATTATCGAACTCACTTATTCAGGCCGTGTCACTTTTGAGGCAGAGAAATCATAAAGCATTGGTATGAATATATGTTAAGATGGCTGTTGGTGTTTTTCGCTTGAATCATGCCGCATACGTTTTAATGCTTCTGTGTTTTTTGTAGGTTTCTTCACTCAATGATTTGTTAGCTTGTGACAAGGCTGTTCCTTCAACCCCATTGTCTTGGGAGGTACCAGAAGAACTGGCTGATCTTTTCATCATATATGTGAAGAGTGACCCCCCAGCAGAAAAATTGTCCAGGTTACAGTATCTGTTAGATATAAGTGATTCAGCAGCAGAAACTTTGAGAGCTATGAAGGATAGAGCACTACCAAATGGGACCGGGGAAGAGGAGTTTGTATTTTGATTCTTCTCTTATGGTTAAGAGGGAAAGCACAAATCAAAATGTATGAGGGTTGGACTAACGGTGAAGGGAAAAATATATGTAAGCTTAAAACATGTCTTCCTCACTTTTAGGGATGGCAATGAGGCTGCGCGGTGCGGGTTTAGCCTTAACCCTCAAAATTTCAACCCAACCTGCCCTGCATCGCATTTCTTTGTAGGCGTTTGGCCATAGAAACCAAAAATTTTGGAGTTAAGTTGGAGTTGTGTTTGGCCATAGATTTTGAAAATGTATTTTTTGTTGAAATGTAGTTATTTTTGGTTGTGAAGAAAGTGAATTTTTTTGACAAACAAGTTTTTCTTGTTTTTGAAATTCCGGAATACAACTTCAAGTTGTATTTGGAATTTTCATGGCCAAGCGCTGATTCCGGAAAAAGTGAAAAAAAAATCCGGAATAAAGTGAATAATTCTTATGGCCAAACGGGCTCGTGATTTAAACCCGCCCCACTTAAATCTGCCCTGCACTGTTTCTTTTTAAAATTCTTGCAAAGCTAAATCAAAATTTAAGATTAAATTATTTTTGCGTTAAACAATAAACTAAGAATGTAGCTTAGTAAATCCCTCTTCCATTTTCTCTTTCCCCAGGTCATACAGAACCAAACCAACTGATTTATATGGCTTTATTTTTTATAAGAACCAAATGGATGGCTTGTCTAATTAAGGATTATATATTTTGTATTTCAAGTAGTATTATATGTACATAATCGTATTTCACATACTAACCTAGATAAAATGACATATGAGTTCCTGTAATTAAGTTGGTGATCGGAAATGGTAACCAAATTGTTCATTAGTTTTGTGAAGACTTTCTACTATTTGCTGGACTCTTTGTAGCAGTTGATACCTTATGGACATTCTTTTTTGAATATTGGTTAACAGAACAGGAGTCTTTTCTCATTTGATCTTATTACGTGAGCTCTATAATTTATTTTAGAAACTTCTTGCATACTTTAAATTTTAATAAATTTAATGTTGTAATAATGGAATCCCGGAGATGGTTGCCAATTGGTTGGATAACTTTTTTACAAATATACAGATGCTCTAGACAGGAGATGGCATCTCCTCGGGCTGGGGTATGACTTGGGCATCACACGAGCCGAAATCGAGCAGGCAGCAGTGGTTCATTATGATGGAGTTATGAAACCATGGTTAGACATTGGATCCAAAAGTACAAGCCATATTGGAAAAAAACATGTTAACTACGAACATCCATATAGGCAACAATGCAATGTACAAGCGTAGCGTTTCTTGGGTAAATAGAGGAGTGGTTGGTGGACCGTTATGTGTAGCTCGAGTTTTTCCACTTCACCATGATTGTTTTTTGCCTTGTAGTGTAGGAACCACTAGTTCAGGTAGATTCTTTCCATATTGATCCAATATTTTTCCTTTGTAAAGTTCAGCTCCTCTTGTTGTCCATCTTTTCTTCCCTTGAAAGCTTACACAAACTCACCTTAGAATAGCAATAATACTGGAAATGATATTTGGTAATACCGGGAGTCTATATTGCTCGAACTCTTTAAAAATACTAACGGGCATCAAAGGTACGACAACATTGTATTAGCCTAAGCAATATACAAGCAAGTCCAGGCTGTGTTATTCCTACTTTCCAAAAATATTGTTGTACTCATGTCGGATCCGAAACATACAAAATGCCATGTAGGATGTCATGTAACTCACACGAATGTCATGTAGGATGGGTGTGTTTACGAGATCAACTTAAACCAATTGAGATGCCTAAATGTGCATTCTCAAAGCCTGGGTGCTTACTTGTCAATTGAGGGCCAATTAAAGTGTATATGTATGCATTATGCTTTTTATAAAACCTAACTTGACTGACTATCAAACTCAACTTCCCTTTTCAAAACAAACTGGGCAATTCGCAGGAATGCCCCATTTTAAGGTGGTATTTAATTTTTGCCTCTCAAATAGTTGGTCATTAATTTTTGTCCTTCGGTATTTTAAGTAACAAAAAGTGGTCGAAAATATCCCTGACATTGAAAAAATAAGAAAAGAAATTAGGATTCTGGATTCAAACCCCAGCAGAGTAAAAAGAAAAAAATTTGCAAGACAAAAGTTTCATAGAAACTATGCCTATTCAACCAAAATTACATAGATCTCTTATTTAATAGACCAGCTAATAAGAGTATTTTGGCCCACAATATTTTTATTAAATGAGAAGGGACAATTCACATTAATGCCCGTCTTTTAGGGTGGTCTTTAATTTTTGCCCCTCAAATTTGAAATCATTAATTTTTTTCCTTTCGCCTAACAACCCGAGGTTCTGGGTTCGAACTCCGGCTCAGGCATAAAAAAAAATCGCTAGGTAAGGCTTTGGGAAAAATTCTGTCTTATGCGGTAGAAGTTGCCTTAAGATAGTTATGCCAGATCCGGCATAGATTGCCTTATAAGGCAGACTTTTAGTTATGCCTTAAGACAACCTTAGCCGGAGACAGCATAGGTTGCCTTAAGGCATAACTAAAGTTGTGCCGGATCCAACATAGTTTGCCTTATAAGACAAACTTTTAGTTATGCCTTACGGGCCTACGACAACCTCTGCCGTCTCCGACATACTTTTAGTTATGCCTTAAGGCAACCTATGCAGCATAAGACAAACTTTTCGCAAAGCCTTGCCTTGCGATTTTTTTTTTTTTTTTTTTGACTGAGCCGGGTTCGAACCCAAAACCTCGAGATATTTTCGGCCACCTTTTTAAGCGAAGGGAAAAAAGTAAAGACTAGCAATTTGAGGAGTAAAAGTTAAAGGCCACCCAAAAGAAGGACAATCCGCGCAAAACAATGAATGAGAAGTAGGTAAAAAATTAAAAGCACGAAGGGCCTTAGAAATGTCGATTGAACTTTTTGTCCTTCATTAAAAGACTCTGCAATAGACAAAATTGTCATTTACTATTTTCTCAAATTCTTAAATCATTTTACCTTATAAAAATATACTTTTTGTTGAAAACAATAGATTTTATTTAGGAATAGACATTTAATTACTTCCTAACATTTAGGACTTGTAAATCAATTAAATAAATAGACATTTAATTACCTCCTAACATTTAGGACTTGGAAACCAATTAAGTTTGGAGTCCTTATATGTTGCTTGGTTATTTATTTTGTTCTAACGCATTTGTATTAATATAGTAAGTTAATATTGTATTAATTTTTTTGTACTGTTAAATTCAAATTTTCCTTTTTCTCTCAAGTTACTTTTTGCTCCTATTTTCTTGGAGTTAACGTACTTTTCCAAAATTCAATATTTTCCTATAGTGATTTTCTTACGTTTTGGTATTTTCCCTTCAAAATATGGTAATATTTATTTGTCATAATGTTTACATTAATTGGCAGGAGAAGAAAAATTGTGAAGAAAAAATAAAGAAAGAACTAAGAAATTAGTGTCTATATAAACAATGGAGTATATGCATAAAGCAAATTGAGTTAGGCTTCTACATCAACGTAAGCTTCCTTTCACTTTCTTAGTTCTTTATATTTTTCTTAAGACTTATCAATAATGTTGCTCTTTAAATTTGTTCATTGACTCCTCAACTTTCTTCTACGTTAGTTTACAATTTATAACTCTTTTTATCTTTTTTAATTATTTTATGTTTATTGTTCTCTTACATTGAATATATTTGCTACAAAAATTACTTATTTTGGAGAACGTATTCGAAAGCATTTTACCGTTAATTTCATTCGAAATAATGTTATACGTGGTATGCTCATTCGAAATAAGTTTATGGTCACAAAATCAATATGTTTCTACATAAGAAAAAGAAATCAATTACAATTGTAGTTGTTAAATCTTTTTTTATCTGAACTATGTGTGAAATCCTAATATTTAGGACTTTAAACCAATTAAAATTTACCTTATATAAATTATATCCATGTTAAATTCCATAATATTTAGGAGGCTGTAATAAATTTTTGTACGTTAAACACATTTTATTGGCTTTCAGTAAGTTATGAGAGGAAAAAAAAAAGAAAAAAAAAAGAGGTAGAGTCCTATGCGTAAAAGAATAGAAAAGTGATAGAAATCATTAGTTAGGGGAAAAAAGTAGTAGTCCTGCACATAATAGAACGTAAAGTGATCCAATGATTAGGAAAAGAAATACTCCTCTAAGCTTTCTCATTTAATTACATGGAAAGTTTTCAAAAAACCTCACTCCTATAAGGAAAAAAAAAAAAAAAAAGGGGGACTCAAATAAGTACGAAATCCTCAGAGATATGTTATTCATCCTTTTTACCCTTTAAAAAGATATTTTTATACTAGATAAATTTATCATTTAATTATTTTTCTAATATTTAAAACTTTAAAATAAATTAAAAAATTATTTATTAAATATTTCCTTATTTGAACTATATAATAAGTCCCAAGATTTAGGACGTTAAATTCAAGAAAATTTTATTTTCTATAAGCCCTTTACCTTTTAAATTAATGAACTTTGTTTTGCACGCAATTTTGAAAATCCCCGTGAATTGTAACTTTGGTCAAAATCTTTCACTACAAATTTTTGCATTTTGTTTGTGTTAATGTTCTTCTCTCATCAATTACATAATAAACATCCATCAATTTTGGAAATTTATATTTTTTTAATTTTTATTTTAACTTAAAACACTTTTAATAATATTTATGTAATTTTTAAAAGTTGTGTATCAGTTAAAATTTTATTTATTAGATTTTTATTTTGAACTATAGAAGAAGTCTACAATTAATTTAACTACTTTCATCATCTTTGCATGTTTAGAAAATATTGAGTTCATTCATTGTGCCAATGTAATAAAATTTATTTTCATCGTTTTAAACAAATATTATAGTACTTCTCAAACTTCAACTTCTATTCTTCCATATATATTCTTTTTTATAAATACACGCGATACACACATACAACACACGTACACTACTAGTTTGACTAAAAACTACCTACACAGATAAAAAGAATACCCCTAGCTGACTCACTTTCTCCTCTCTCTCTCTCTCTCTCTCTGCTACAGTTGCCAGTGCCTAGGTTAGATTTCATTCTCTCTTTCTCCTATTTTTGTTTTTTGGTTATGTTTGTGCAATGATCGTTTTTATTGTTAAGATGCATTAAAACATAAATAACAAAATAGAAGATTATTTGTTATGCCCTATTTTAGGGTGGTCTAAATTTTGATAATTTGCTACTGCATGCCTACTTATAATACAAGATGTTCTTCCAATGCGAGTGATGCGCTTGACTATTATTCCAGTTTGAAGTTTCAATGAACTGCGGATCTTTTTTTTTTTTTTTCTCCACTAAAGTATCAAAAACCTTGTAAAAGTCAACCTATTCGAGAAGAAACTGTCAGAAATACCTCGTAAAAGTATTGCTGCACCCATGCATTGAATTCTTTTTTATTTATCCAACGTCTCAAAGTCAACCTATGTTGCTCCATTTGTTTTGTATCTTGATATTTTTGGTGTTTTATTTTTAATTGCAATCCTGCATTGATTACGTTTTTGAGCCGAGGGTCTACTGGAACGGCCTCTCTACCCCGGAAAGGTAGAGTTAAGGTCTGCACGTATATCTTACCCTCCCGTACCCCACTTGTGAGATTACACAGGGTACGTTGTTGTTGTATAATTTACAATTATGTTTTTCTACGAGAAGATTCTCGACTTTTTTGCTTTAATTTGGTGACTTTTGAGTTTGATGAGAATATCTTACACTAAACTTTAGTATGAAATTCCTCGCCGCTCTACTTTTTAATTACTTCATGTTAACAGTACCTAAAGTATGAAGGGGGTCATAACTCATAAGTATTTGCTGCTTGGTGACAAGAGAATGCATGTTGTTATTATATTGATCATGCTGTTTTATTGAGACAACTTTTGTATATTTTCCATAGGAAAAAAGTAGAGTTGATTAACCTGGTGTATTTGATTTTAATTCTTAGGAAGAATGTGTCACGACCCAACCCCGTAGGCCGCGACCAGTGCCCGAACTGGGCACTCGTACACACTCGATAACCAGAATCAGCATACAAGTACTTATATATATACAAAGATCATACGTAGTCTCAGATTGTCGCATACACAAATATATATCACAGAAGCCAGCAAGGCTATCATAAGGCGCAACGTCCCAGAATATATACAAACGCAAGCCGACAAGGCTGCCACGGCGAATGGGACCGCCCAAAACATAAATCATACGAACACAACTGAACAGTAATATCCACAACCCACATATATGTCTACAGACCTCTAAGAATAACAACAGAATCATATGACGGGACAGGGCCCCGCCGTACCCCTGAATAGACATATGCATATACAACGGAAGAGTATGTACCAAAATATAGGCTCCGGAACAAAGGAGCGCTCCAAATAGCAGAATAGGTGTCCTAAGCTGGCGGATCACCGAAATGGGCGTCTGTACCTGCGGGCATGAAACGCAGCCCCCGAAGAAAGGGGGTCAGTACGGAATATGTACTGAGTATGCAAAGCATGAAATACAGTAAACAGGATCATAATCGAAACAAGAAGTACAGAAAATAAGTACAATATGCAGAATACCAAAATATTTACTTTTGAAACACAAATCATGCATGGGGCTCAGAGAACATGGTCGCCACCCCGTCATTTGGCGCCATAACACATCATACTCCAGAAGATTTCATATCTCCGTAACCCGACATATCTCCATAACACATCATAACGCCATAACACATCATAACACCAAAACATACACGGAACCCGGCCCTCTAGCGAGGAGCTCGGTGAACCGGAACACATCATACTCCGGAATATAACATAGTGCGCACGACGACATAACCGGCCCGGGACTCGGCGAAAGATACAACAGGATGCACGAGCAGAGTCGTGAGTAACCATATGCATAAAAATCATCATTACAGACTCAACAGATAAGTAAGTAATCATACTCGGGGGTCGGGATGATAGCTATATTAAGTTCTTTCAAAAAGTCGATAGAACTATACAAAGGAAAGTCTCGGGGACCACGGACAAGTATCAAACCAATCCGGGCCCGCCTATGAAAGTTAGAGTCATTATACGCTACAGAACCTTCTACGAGCATATCGAGGCGATCCGGTTCCGTCTATGAAAGTTACGGCCATTATTAGACATAGAATCCTTTAAGAACAAAAATTCTTTTTGCAACATTGAAATCCAATCATACAACAGACATAAAGACCATAGCTCGACTATATTAAGAATGCGAAAGTCAAGAAGTGAATAAGAATCGTAGACATGCTCGGATCGCAAGAATAGAGTTACCCCGAGGCTCGTATCATAGCTTACCTACAACTAAGACATGCCAAAAGAAGGAAAGGTTAGGCTTTACATACCTCGTTTGCTTCCTAAGCTAATCCAAACTCAAGTCTCGGGCTCCCCAAGATCTACAACAACGTCATTAAATACCAAACATTAGCTATAGGTACTTAGGAATTCAATCCCAAGCTAGCACTTAATTCTACAGAAATTTGGGCAGCATTTCCCCTATAAATTCAACAACCCCGAGAATTCAACTTGGCCAAATCATCAACAACAATACCAACAACCATGTTTACAACATCAACAATCAATTCAAAACGCGTTCTAACGTTAGTAACTCTTTTCTACATAATTCAACAACATTCCATTACATTCAATTCAACTACATACATTCAAGCCAACATCAACGCTCACATGTTCAAGTACTAATCCGAGATCATTCAAACACGATTCAAGAACACTTCAAACAACCCGCACAATATTCAAAACAACCCAACCAAAACTCTATTCTACCGGAAACCTCCCCAAACCCGAGAACAACAACAACAACACATTCCTCTCTCCCAAATTCATGAATTACACCAACAATCCACACGTTAGCAACATTATTCTTATAAATGCAAGGAACTATATTAGAATCACATTAGCTTCTAAAACAGCCCAACAACGATCACAACTTCAATTTGAATCATTAAACTTTCATTATCATCATAGAACCCATAACAACAACAACCAAAATACCACATAAAATTAGTTCATTCCTTGCTATACAAAGTAGTCCATATTCGGCCACCACCACCACACACAAATTTCATGATTCTCATCCATTTCTACACACTACAACATGTACAAATCATTCATAACATATGAAAAAGAAGATTAAACCTTACCTTTTCCACTTAACTCCACAACTTGGCTAGGGTTGTAAATGGTGAAAACAAATGGTTTGTTGACTCCAACAACTACTCCACGTTAACAAGGACCCTCCAATTGGTTGAATTGCTAGAAGAAAATATTTTTTTGATCAATATTTTTGGACCTCAATTTTTGGTCACCATGGCCGAATGGCTCCTCTTGCTTTTCTCCAAGGTTCTCCAAATTTCTAAGTGTTGAAAGGATGATGAATATGTCTAATAAGTCATCTAATATACACTTATATAACTCATCCATGTGTCCCATGCCCCACACATGGCTTGGATCAATTAAAATTAGCCAAGCCATGGGTGGGAACCCACACTAATTCACACGGCCACATGGCCTTTTATTTCATGAATTGTCAACTTTCCAAAATTAACTTTTAACCCCAAATTTTCCTTAATATTCCATACCAATAAAATCATAAGCAACTTATGCCTTAAAACAAAATCAAAGGTCAAAAGTCTCTAACTCGTATCCCGGAATAGTCTTGTCCTTAACTTATCATGGTTGTTGACACCCAATTTTGTCCCGCCTGTCCCCCAAAATAACGATTTACGCTTCTAGCATTCTTGGGCAAACTTAATTATTTATACTTTACTATAATTATTAATTTTTATTAATACCGGCATTTTATTATCCTGTTGTAGTCACTACTGTTATTATCTTTTATTTTATTACTGATACTGCTACCACTATTATTATTATCATTATTATTATTATCATTGTTATTTTATTATTATCGGTATTATGGTAATCCGCGTTTGTCATTTCAGCATTTTTAACAGCTTATGCACACGCACCGCATTTATTTTCTCGCAATTAAATAATAACGTTTACTTACTGTTGAATTTCAAATATATTATCGCACGGCTATTACGACGTCATTTTATTTTATCTGAGTACTAATAAATACATACTTTTATATGAGATAATATTTTAACACATGTTAGCATATAATTAGTTAAAATGGGTCTTTTATTTAAATTTAGAAGCCAAGCTATTTCTCTGTATTAGCCCATCTTTTAATTCATCAACCCAATTAATCATCGTATTTTCAGATTAGCCCACATTTAATACCCAGTCCATATTTTTCATCCACCCAGCCCATTACCCATTAAACCCGACTCGGCCCAACATATTAAACAAATGAAACCTTTAGGTTTCTTTTCGTCTTCAGCCGCCTCCCTTCCTCTCTCCTCCTCTTTCTCTTCTCTTACTCTTCAACGCCGTAAACAGCAAAATCACAGTCCCCTTTCATGGTCTCAGTCCATGCATGGCAATTTGGGGAATGAAATTAATGTATGTACCTCCCCCATCCGGATTCTACCATGGAAAGAGGTCAAATGTTTGTTTTCTTCTTCTTCCTTTTCTGTTGCATCTGAAAAGCATTTATGAGTTTTTGTTCGATTGTGAACCCGTCGTTTTTCTTATCCGTCTTTTTCGAGTACCGATTTTAATGAGTATTGTCGTCTTCTTCGGGGTATTCTGATCGTTGACAGAACCGAATGTTTGATTTGAAAAGGGTCAACAAATCCCGCCCAAAGTTTCAAATCCCAGCCTAAAAACCCTAATTCTTACCTATAAATAATCCTTTATCTGGAGTTGGAAGGGGAAAAAAAAAAAAAAAGGAGGACAGTTGGGGAATCATAAAATCCGCCCACAAAAGAGTTTTTTATTTTAGTCTCGAATACCCTAAAAAAACACAAATCTTGAGCCGTCTCAAATTCCCCTAGGCAATATTAGTTTTCATCAGTCTCATACTTCTGGATATCGATTACAAATACTGAATCACTTTCTGTTTTCTTTTGGTATTACTTTGAATCCGAGTGTATGCAAGCTCGGATTTCATAGAGTTCGAGTGTAGATCGGATATCCAAAAAAACCCTGTTCGCTGCACCCGAAGAAGGTCAGTGAACATCCCTTTTATTCATTTATGAGTGAATTAAGTATTTCTGTTTGTGTTATATGTTTTTATGTGCTTTACATGTTTGTTAGTTGGGTAGTTTGATAATGTTAATGGATGTTATTCCAGTTCTGTTTAGATTAGGCTGGTGTAATTTCAGCATATAAATAAGTTAGTTAGTTTAATCTTAATGTGTGTTAGTGTTAGTCCTGTCTTAATTTATTCATCTATGTTAGCATGCAGAAGTTGAGTTCAGTGGCTAGAATGTGACCCTCACATTGATTTGTATGTCAATTTGGTGGTTTAACCAAACAGTTTAACACTCTATGCCTAAAGTTACTGTTTATACCGCTAGCATGAAATTAGACATGATCTTTTGCCTTAAGTTATAATCAACATATAAAGAATGGATTAGAAAGACTTATCTTGGGTATTGGGTTTGGAAAAGTTGCGAGTAACTTAAAGTGGCATGCCATATGACTCGTTTGTGATTAGTAAGATAAATGGTATCTTTGTGTCTTGTATGACTTTTTGGACTGTTTACAAGATTATGACACTTAAACTCTGATTACCAGTGTGTTCTATAGCTGGTCTTTTGTGTTGTGATCTGAATGTGATCATCTGTGGAAGTATGTGTCTTCTTTTTCCCACATGGCTGGTTAACTGAAACATAGAAATCTGAAGAACATATTATGAACCCCTTGTTTCAAGTCTAAGTGTCCCTCATACGGTGTACTTGCTGCTAGTTTAATTTGTACTGGTCATTCGTTTAATTTGAATCAATAATCTTGGTCTGTAGCTTGTGGTGTGGTTAGCTGCCTGATTTAGTTATATAGGGAAGAGGCAATGTTTATATGAGTGTGTTTTGGTTTGGCTTGTTTTAACTCAAATTTGTAAGACTAAATGCATCTGGTTCCGTTTAATCCTATATCTTATCTTAGTATTGTTTCCAATATAAGTATGCTGCTTCAATAACCTTACTACCCTTTTTTGATTCCGGATTGAGGCAAGATTAATTGGTAGTTATGTTAACATGAATCAGAGCTCTAAAGAACTGTCTTGTCAAATTAATCAATCACTAAACTGATCTACTTCTTGACTGGAGCATGAGTGAAAGACATTCTCTAACGAAAGATGATCTTCTTTAAGTACCTCTGTTACATTCCTCCTCTTCTAAGATTTCAAGTGTTCTATCTTAGTTACCTGTTCTTTTGTTAATCGTAGCTAAGTCATATTGAGTAAGGAAAATGTATAAGGTTTGGATTGCTTATTCAACCCTTTAAAGCTTGAGTGTTACAAATAAAATGTTCTAGGTATCCTGTCATAGTCAATAGCTATCATTATTTGGGGAACATTGGGTCTGAGTCATTACATAGAAACAGGCCTCTGGTTTCGTTCGAATTCCTTAAGGACTATTTGTTTTCCCTTTTTCGGAGATGTAACCAAGTCCTTGAAGTCTATTTCACTCTGTTAACATACCGTAGGAATTTCATAAATGTGTGTTTGCTGAATTGTATATATATACTTAAATATACGCAGTATATATATATATTTAACTTACTGATCTGTTTTGGAGTCTGTATCTTATATGTTTAGCCATATTTATCGGTTACATATTAATCCTTTTCTTTCATTTTTTGCATGAACCTCGCATACGAGTCCAAGGGACTCGTCTCCCTCCGCATTCGGTGTTGGGCTAAAAGCCCAACGAAATCTTCTCTCGGTCCAGCCTTGTCCACAGCTAAATAGATGAAAGGAAAGAAATAAAATTCCGGGCCGAGGCCCAACAGCGGAAACATGTCCACAGCAGCTATTAAAGTTGTTATTCAACGAAGCCCAACAGCAGCCCTTGAATGTAGCATTTTAACCAAAAAAAAAACGTGGGTTGAACCACTCCTACTAGCAGCACAATCAGCAGTCCGAAAGTGGGCTGAGCCCATTTTGATATCATTTGCTCCTTGGTTTCATTTTTTATGCATTTGATTTGTATTTGTGCAACTAACCTTTTACTTGTTTGTTTCCTTAGCTAAATGAACCCTAGTAGATTAGTATGGAATTTAGCTTTAGTTAAAGGGTAGTTAATTTAAGAAAAGACCAATTAATTCCATAAGTTTCATTTTCTTCTTTTTATGTTAAAGTTATTTATAGTATCTTAATATTTACTTTCAAAATAATTGATTTTAAAAATAGCATATTTTGAATCAAAGGAATCATGATTTATTATATTATTATTATCTTAGAAAATTAAGACGTCACTAATACGCAAATATAAACTCAAGTGCATTTATAAACATTTTTTAAGATTTGTCAAATTATACATATTTTTTTTTTTAAGCCAAATATAGTTAAATAAAATTAGCAAAAGAGAAAGAAAACCTATCACTTTTTGCATGCTATTTATAAAATAATCCTAGATTTTCTACATATAATGTTATTTTATTCCAACCTCACGTTGTGGGATTTCACTGGGTTGTTGTTGTTGTTGTTGTTGTTGTTGTAATGTTATTTTATTCCAAGTTAAATTGGCTAAGTCTTCTCCTAAAAGCTTTTACATATAATGCAAATCATTATATTTTGCAAGCCTTGTTTTTTTTTTTTTTTTTTTAAAGCACATCAATATTTATAGTTCATTTTAAATAGCATTTGAAGTCTCTTTTGTACAAATTATTCTACAAATCCTATGTGAATAGTAGGGGTGTACATGGACCGGGTTGGTTCGGATTTTTTAAACACCAAACCAAACCAATTGCATCGGGTTTTAAAATTTATACACCAAACCAAACCAATAAAATTCGGGTTTTTCAACCTCGGGTTTTCTCGGGTTGTTCGGTTTTCTCGAATTTTTCGGTTTTTTTTCGGAATAATCTTGATACAAAACATATAACTTTTACTTTAAATATTTCTTTAGTCCTAGTAAGATACAATTATATAATTAAGGTGTTTCTTAAGAAAATAACACAAAATGTGAGAAGAGTGATGACATTGTATTAAAATATTCAACAAAAGCTAATATAATCGGTTAAAATAAATATTGCTAATTAACAAGCCATAAAAGAAAATGACCATAATCTAAAAATACTAAGTCATGCTAAAATAAGTATTAATTATATGACAGAAAAAAACTTAAGTTATGTATTTTTACTCTCTAAATCAATTATGCAAAACTAAAGAATAGATATCCAACATTATTGTCATTTCTAGTGGTAAATTGAATTTCTTTTGTTAGGATTAGTGTTGAGTTGGTTTTGGTTTGGACTTTATTTGAGTTACTAACATCCATAGGATATAAAACTTATTGACATTCAAAATTCTAAGTTCAAGCTTGAATAATATGATAATAGATAAAAAAAAATTACGAAAAAATTTAAGAAATATTTATAAATTACTTTACAAATAAATATTTTTATGTATAAAATATTTTAAAAATTGAATACATTATATGTCGGGTTGGCCTTGGTTCGGTTTTTAACTTTTTTTTTTAGTTAAAACCAAACCAAACCAATTATGGTCGGGTTTTTTTTCCAACACCAAACCAAGTCAAACCAAACCACTAGTCGGGTTTTTTTCTCGGTTTGACTCGATTTATCGGGTTGGTGCGGTTTGTCGGTTTACTTTGTACACCCCTAGTGAATAGCATTATTATGTTCTATCTTCAAAACCTTTACAACCTTTATAAGTCTTGTTTTGAAATAGCCCCTTAGAGTTCGTATTTTATACAAATTATTATATTTTCTGTAAATCTTATTTTAACTAACATTATTTTCCTTTAAAACTTTTAGCAATAATTATAAGTCATTTTCTAAAAATTAAACACCGTATTTAGCCTTAATTAATTAACCTAAGTTTGGCCGGTAAACTGTAGTTAACGGATCCTAGAGGATGCCTAACCCCTTCCCTTTAAGATAATTAGAACCCTTACCTAGAATTAAAATTTAAACAGACCATTAACGGAGGTATACTTAGGCTTTGCCTTAGTTAATAAAATAGGTGTCCTAATTCACCATTAAATTAATTAGGTGGCAACTCCTAAAATAAAGCAAACATAGGAATCTCCAATATGTTGTACCTAATTTAACCCGTTTAAATGGGGTATAACAATGGTTAGCTCGGATTATCCCAATGTATAAAATACGGGATATAACAGAATGTCTCCATCAGACACAAGCCAAGTATCAATTGCTGATGAAGATATAATTAGTGACTTGCCACCGAATGTAATGGATTGCATTCTTGGGAAACTGCCTATACGTGAAGCTATACGAACGAGTGTTCTGTCCAAGAAGTGGAGATTTTACTACTTAACCGTCCCACATCTAGTGTTTGATTACAAGTTCGGCCGAGAGCTTTGTGAGTTTCTTGCCAGGAAGAATTGTGGTAAATTTTCTGCATTTGAGCTCAAGTACCAATTTAATGAAATTGTCACCAAATCTCTTAAGCTTCATCCTGGGCGAATAGAGAAATTTGAAGTGAGCATTCCTAGTTCAAAGTCAACGGAGGATCCTGATGGCAGTTCAGCTGTGGTTCATGGTGTGAACAAATGGATGCTATATTTATCTAGGAGGAGCATTAATAAATTAACCTTAATATGCAATAATGATCTAAAATATCGTCATAAGTTACCTCCTTATTTCTTTTCTTGTCCAGAGTTAACATTCTTGAAGCTCAAGAATTTTGTTCTCTCGCCTCCACTAGAATTTAAAGGCTTTCTAAATCTTTACCGATTACACCTTATTGGGGTTGACTTTGCAAACAGCTGTTTTGAAAGTTTTCTTTCCAGCTGCCCCGTTCTTAAAAGGCTAAACTTGCATCATTGCTCTGGCATTCAACATTTTAATATCAGCAGTACTAATCTTAAGAGGTTGTTCATCGAGGCTGATGATAAGTTAAAATCAATCTCCTTAGAGAAGGCTCCTAACTTGTCTGAAGTTTCCGTTTATCTTAAGAGAGTTGTAATTGGTCCGGAAGGCAATCATGTCTCTGATTTGGTTATGTTTGTGGGTAGCTTACCTAATGTCAAATTACTTCGTCTTGATGGAAAGTGTCTTCAGGTTAGTACTTGTGCATGCTTTATATATATTTTATTTCTATAATCAAGTTTTTCATTTTTGCCTTAACATAAAGTGTTCCTAGAATTCCTGTTTTATTTAAATCAGATTTTATAGATATGTTTTCACACATTATTCTTGCAGCTCCTAGCTGAACCTCCAGTTCTGACTTTGATATCAAGATCATTATACTCTCTAAAGATTCTTGAACTCAAAAGTTTAAACTTTATGGACTTCGATCAAATATCTGTTGTTGTCTGCTTGCTGAGAAGTGCTCCGAATTTGCAAGAACTTTATATTGAGGTAAGTTGTAACATTCTAATCTAATTTATGACAATTCTGTTTTGGAAACGAATAAGCATTTATTAAGTTTCTGCTCTATCTCTGTGTAGGCTTCTACTATCAAGCTAAACCAGGAACAAGTCTCTAGTTATCTAAAACTCCTGGATTGCACAGATTTTCCACTTAGGAATCTTCATCTGGTTAAATTAACGAGAATCTCATGTTTCGATCCTGAGCTTCAGTTTATCGCGTTCCTTCACCGTAGCATGCCATCATCCGTGACAATGATCATCCAAACCTTGAAGCAGGAGAGGTAAGAAGTTAAGCTGCTTCAGTAAAACATAAGTATCGTAGTGTTAGTTTCAGGGAATTGGCAATTGTAAGAGAATTATATACTATAACTTTTTAAGTATTAATCCTACTGCCTGACTTGGATTGGTTTTTGCTTCCAGTTCTTCTGGTTTGCTAAGCTAAAGAATTCAGACGAAATTTGGTTAATTCATTCTCTATATATATATATATATATATATATAGAGTGTGTGTGTGTGTGTCTGTCTGTCTGTCTGTCTGTCTGTATCCTTCAACTTATTTGCAAATATTCCGGTTTAACTTTAGCATGACAGATTATAAAAAATCTTGATTCATGTGATGTCTGCCTTTCTCAAGCTCTAATTTGCTGATTGAGAAAGCACCTTAGAAACAAACACTCCTGTAGACAGTGACGGAACCAGGATTTCTACTAAGGGGGTTAAAAAATATAAAGAAGTAAACACATGAAGAAGCCAAGGGGTTCAACATCTACTATATATACATAAAAAAATAATTTTACCTTATATATAAAGTGTAATTTTTCGCCGAAAGGGGCTTGGATGAACCCCCTTGGCCGAACCTAGCTCCGCCCTTGCCTGTAGATGGGTACTTACCAGGATTCTCGAGTTTTGTTTTGATATATGCTCCAATACAGTATCATTGGTCTGTAGAAGGAATTGCAGTTCAACTATCAAAACAATACTATTATGTGCATATACCTAGTGGATTAGTCGATGTATGCACAAGCTAATTTGGATAGTCGATGTATGCACAAGCTAATTTGGACATCACCGTTATAAATTAGCAACCATGCATAAAGGGGTCT
>NC_081350.1:40574419-40594256 GCF_029784015.1 Lycium ferocissimum | reverse complement strand
CTCAATCACTAAATTTTTTTGGAGTATGAAAAAATTTTAAATATTCGGATATGCTTAAAATTCGACGTTTAACAGAAAACAAATCTTTAGTTTTTCTCTTTGTTTGAATTTACACTTTTCAAAATTTAGGTTTGTTTCTAAATAAAATATGCATACATACTATTTTTTTTGTCTCACAAACTAACTAACCTTCGGGGAGGCTCTAGCATATCATTGCACACTTCTCCCCTCAAAATTCCTCGGGCAATTAAGAGGCGGGCTGAAGAATAAAGGTCTTGTAGTGGCACAAGTTTATTCATATGATGACCAAATGGGTAGAGCCTAATTTCCATCACCTGATTCTTCGGTTGAATTTCTATCAAGCTCGGGTTTTAGCGTATCATTGGACACTTCTCTCTTTTCCTCAGAATTCTTCGGGAAATTAAGGGACGAGCTGAAGAATAAAGGTCCTACGGTGACACGAGTTTTTGCTCCCCATAAAAACTACATTGACTCAAGAATGGAAGAAATCCCGTTTGACTTAGATATGTCTGAGAAATTTTTAACTGAGAGATCAAGCTCTGATTCTGGCCTTGTAGAACATCCATGAAGCTCTACTCATATGCCAACAACATCGGGTCACAAGCCACAACATCAGGTCGCAAGCCACAACATCTGTGTGTTGAAAAAATATTATGAAATCTCAAAAATGTATCTTTGTGTTGAAAAAATATTATGATATCTCAAAAATATGTCTTTGTGTTGAAAACATATTATGGTATCTCAATTAATAGTCCTTAGGTATCTCAACCGTCTGAATTATTCATTTGTAGGAGAGATTTCATCTTGAATAGCCTTAATGGCCAATTATGAGAAAATATTGATTAGTTACAAACGATCAACTTCAAGCAATTTGAAATTAACGTACCACCATTGTAGTTTTGGATTCTAAGGAGTAAAATCATCCAAACGGCAAGCCTTTTATCTCTACCATTCCCTCTGATTTTGCTAATTTATCAACAGTTACTAATCCATGACAAAACAAAAAGGCACTTTTAAGGTACAGTTAAACCTCTCTATAATTGTCATTCGTTACCATAGCATTTCACTATAACGGCCTCGATTTCTGTTTGGAATAGATTTTTCATGTTATATTTTACTTTTCTATAATAGCATTCTACCTATAACAGCAATGGCATTTCATTATAGCGGTATACTCTTAGTAAAATTACCTCTCTATAACAACCATACTCAAATAATGTATAATAATAATTTCTAAAAATAATATTATGTATAAAAATATTATATTAAAATATTTATGGTAATCATTATTATTGTCATGCACATAGTAAATGATAACAATTTCAACTTCCGACAAGCAATTAACACTCTTGTAGAAGCATGTAATGATGTTAAGACCTCTACCATTCTCCAGTTTTGTAGAAATACCGGAATTCTACATACAGATAACAACCCCAATGTTAATAATGAAAAGTTAGAACTTGCTGAGGATGTTGGTAGTATGTCATCACTTATAGCCTAAATCCCATCTTATAACACCAACCAAACAATGAATGCTACCACTTATATGGAGTTTGACGGAAGACTTCCAATCCATGAAACTTATCTTTTGATGAAGGGATTATTGCATAAGTGATTGGAGTGGAAGAACAAGAGACAGCGGATGCAGAAGGTGACAATGAAAGTGTTGATGAAGAGTCTGGGGTGAGATAGAAGAGTCAATTGTTAAGCTCTTAGACAACCTTCAAGAGAAAGCTATTGAATTCCCTTTTGCTGAAAGTTTGGACAAAATTCTTTGTGAATTCAAGCGTTATATTGTCACTAAGAGACCGAAATTTATGGAACAATCTACAATTGTAGAATTCTTGCGCCAAACTTGAAATATTTAAATTCTCAATTAATTTTAAATTCATATGTTCCTTAGATTTAATTCTTTATCGGTATGGTACAATTAACTATGGATTTATCAGTAATTTATTAGTATTTTCAATTTTTAATTAATGAGATATAAAAGCCAATTGAGATTTTACAATTAATAAATATATTATTTTCGTTTATAACATAAAAAAAAGTTCAGAAAAATAATTGATTGTGTATTTTTATTTATAACAGCTAAATGAGATCTACACAATAATTGTTAGTATACATACATAATAACACCTCACTATAGCAGCCATGAAAATTTCGGACAAACGCTGCCATTACAGAGAGATTTGACTGTAATAGGATTCTCATATGAATAATGAGGACTGGACATAACATTATTTTCAGCCAGAAAATAGTTACGTATTTAATGGAAATTCAACCTAAACATATTTGTTTTTTTTTTCCTTAATCAAATCCTTAAAAAAACGCAATGAAACGGCTCTAATTAATTGGAGCCCTTTTGCCACCTAAATATTGGGGAATGATCAATTTTTTCATTTTTAGGGGCGTGTTTTAGGGGCGTGGGGCAACGTGGGCAATCTGTTAATTTCCTTTTCTACTTTCTTTTTTTTATTTATTTCTATTTTGAAAATATACTTGCGGAATTAAAGTTTCAACAATATACACATTTATTTAACATGTTATAAATTTGGATGATGATGCTTATGTGTTTTTAGGTCAATAGTATAGGCGATAAATCTATATAAGTAAGCAGGTCTTACTCACTAGTGACGCGTTTTAAAGTCGTGCGGGCTTAGGCTCAAAGCGCACAATATCACTAGCGGGTTGGGTCGTTCTGAGATGGAATCAAAGCCACTGCTGTGTCGGCCTTGTCGGTGTGGGTCAAAGTTCATTAAGCTTAGGCAAATCCCGGGGTAGGCTGGACAAGCCTCGGCCGCCGAGTTTAGGTAAATTTCATGCAGTGGGACAAACCTCAGCGAGGATGCTGAGTCCATAAGAGGGGGTGTATGTGACGGCCCATCTTAAAAGGAAAGTCCCACATCGGCAAAACACATGAGAGATGTTAGGTATATAAGTACATAAGTCTTACTCCCCAGTGACACATTTTAAAGCCGTCTTGACCTAGACCCAAAACAAACAATATCACTAGCGGGCTGAGTCGTTAAACTCAATTGATTAATAACTAACTCATTTTAAAGAAGATATTGTTGAGTTGAATTGTCCTTTAATTACGGAATTGCTAAAGTTTAAAAGCACGCTAAGTGCTAAATATTGATAAAACAATTAGCTTTAATATTGGGAAAAAAAATGATTAGCTTTAAAGTCAAAATGTTTAACCTAATAAAATATGTTAAACTCTTACAATCACTCATTTTGAGCATGAAAATTTGTTATTTCTCCAATCATATCCATTAAAATGAGTGCGTATTAGCTTTAAAAAATGTCAATTAATATTTTCTACTTAATACAAATTGAATCCAACAAATAGACTCTTTAAAATAAATCTTTTTTCTTTTTTCGAACATCATTCTTTTTCTTACCTTATATATAATATACATAGTTTTTGTTAAAAATCTGTCGAATTTTCAATAATTTTTAATTTGTATTATAATGTAATAAGCAAATAAATTTTCCCTCCATTGCATTATCTTTATCCCATCCTCTTTCTATATTGTTTCCCCAACTATGATAGTTTATTTAATTTTTTAATTTAGTGTTTAATCCAAATGAAAAGAAAATTTTATTTTAAAAAATTATTATCATATTTTTAGAAGTCTGGAACAATCAAGTCTCATTTAAATTTGAAAGGTAAATCATAACTACATCCTTTTTTCCTAATTACATCTAATAACCTAATTATTAAATGTAGCATTTAGTGAGAAAATCATATGGGTCGCCAATTTTTCTTTAATAGCTCAAAACTAAATTATTTTTTTCTCAAGCATAATTCTTTTCTCCCCTTTTATATAATATAGTTACTATATTTAAGATCTTATTTTGCTGTTGGAGTTCTTTAAAATTTCGAAGTCATCAGAGTATATTTAAATTCATTTGTTTTGTTTTGAATTTTAACTTACCCCAAAGTATAAATAGTCCCAAGTTATCTCAATCTACGTCTTTCTACAATTTTAATTTTTCTTCTATTATATGCTGATTAATTTTATTTTTTCCCTCTTCCAAATGAACTAACTCAAAACTCCTAATTAATAAAGAAATCATATTTGGTTTAAACTACATTTTCAAATCTAAATGTGCATATTAAGCTGATCAATAAACTAATTCAAATTCTATAAAATAAGGGTAAAATTTTCTTTTAAAAAATATTCAACGTGGGTCAATATATCACATCTAAATGTGAAAAAAAAATAGTAAGATAGACAGAATTAGATTGGAACATAAATTGTGGAAATCTAGGAAACATTTTTGGTAACACAATATTTTGATTGAAATTGGCAAAGATTTTTTCTTTTTAAGTCTATATATCACATATTCAAATTACAACTTTAATTCGAATTTAAAAATTAATCACACCTAATTGTAGTATGTTTTTTATTGCATTAATTAGATTTAGAAAGTTAAAGTAGTATATTTATAGTAAATTTCGATTATTCTAAATATTAGAAGTTACAATATTTTAATTAAAGAATGTCAGTTAACTGGTCAGTCCTTAATTGATCCATTAATGTTATCTTAACGTCTATGCCATATATGCTGAAGTTTACTCAAAAATACTCAAGGGATGTGATATAGACAGTCTACCGTAATGCAAGCATTATTATTGCTTCATTAATGAGACTATTTTTGTCTTTATAAAAAGTTTCATTAATGATAAAATAAGAATTTAATTAAATATAAAAGAGTTCTCATTCTTTATATGATACTTCACGTTTTGTAATAAGACAAATTTTATGACAAGGAAAGTTTTTTTTCCACCAATCTAAACTCTTGACGATCCGTTAAGATTTTGACTTTTTGTGAAGTTTTTCTAACGAGGTTAAAATTTAAATGGTTGCACTGAAATAGCCTATTTGTGCAAAACTCCCAATAAAACCTGAGCTCAGCCCATAACAATCCATTTGCTGTAATCTCAACAGCCCAATGCAATTAGCTCTGGGGTCATTTGCACTTTTGTCACTATTTTGTGCTGGAATTTAATTTTGGGTCCTCAAGGCAAACAACTTTTTCGTGGCTACAAGTTTATATTTTCACATCATAATACTCCTTCCGTCCCAAAAAGATTTATTTTGGCTCGGATTACCAAAGTCAAACTAATTAATGTACGGTGCGAATATGGACATAGAATCTTTAACTTTCTTGAAATAAAAATCACATATTTAGAACTACATAAAAAGTAGTATAAGTCACAATAGTTAACAATTCAAAATATTTACAAAGTATTTGAGAAAACTATCGTCTCTCACTATCCAAATAATAAGTAAGACAGTTCTTTTGGGACAGAGGAGTATCTAATAAGTTATGTCGCGCGTTCTTAAAAAGTTTATGACTAACAAATTTGATTTTGAAGAACGAAAATTAAAGACGCCCTTCAAATGGGCTGTCTTTAATTTTTGTCCTTCAAAATCGAGGCATAAGTTCCTTAAAGGCGCAACCATAACTTCATGGATATCATACGTATAACCTATGCCCTACTAGGCATAAATTCTATTTTAAAGGGAAAAAAAAAATTAAAGACCAACCCATTTAAAGGGCAAAAATTAATGGATAATTTCAATAATATACAATCCAATATAAAAATATTACATCCACTTAGCCGTATTTTTAATTTACATCCGCATATCCAATTATTTTTTTTGCAACATTATTTATACACACGATACACAATATTTATACACTCACTGTAGATAATATATTAACCTTGTATAAAAGTACTTAATAATGTATAAAAAAAATCATTTCAGTAATATTAAAAATATGGATCATTTCTGATCCATATTTTCTCCAAATAGACAGAGAGTAAATATTTTCTCCAAATAGACATAGGGTGTTATTTTCCCAAAAATTAAAAACCATCCCAAAATGTGCAAATGACCAATTTCTTTCCAGTTTAGTTCTCAAAAAAAAAAAAAAAAAAAAAAAACCCTTTACTATCAGCTGTTTGCTCATCGGACGGCGTACGGTGAACGGTGGATGATGGACGGCTGTGATTCAACTTCTTGCAGTTAAAAGGCAACATATTTTTAATTATCTTTTTTTGGTCTATTATATTTGGGAAAGTTTTGTTAGGGTTCACAACATGTTTGATGAAATGCCTAGCTGAGACTTTGTAAGTATTGGTATTATGTTGAATGATTTTCATTGAATTGCATGCCTAAATATCATAAATATTTGTTGCTTTTAGTTTCTTATTATCTGCTGCAGTAATTAATTATCATGTGAACTTAAAGAAGTAATATGTCTTAATTTCAAGGAATAATACATAGATAGACACTTAAACTCTGGCCTCTACTGTCAGTCGAACACTCCAACTTACAAAAAATGATTATCTAAACACCTCAACTCGTCTCTATTGTGTCGGTTAAACACTCCGAACTTACAAAATGATCATCTAGACACCTCAACTCGTCTCCATTGTGTCAGTTGAACACTCCGAACTTACAAAATGATCATCTAGACACCTCAACTTGTCCCCATTGTGTCGAACACTCTTAACTTAGGAGATGACCATCTAGACACCTCCAAATTTTATGTGTCACGTCAGCGTCGGGTGTCCACGAGACACAATGCGAATAAGTTGAGATGTCTAGATGTGCATTCTCAAAGTTGGAATGTTTAGTTGCCAGTTGAGACCAAATTAAGTTGTCTATCTATGTATTATGCCTAATTTGCTGAGGTTGACTATTTGAATCCTTTGTGTAAATTCCACTTATTTGAGGTTGTTATGGTAATCTAAGTTACTCGGACTCGGGTGCGGGTATCCGACACGGGTACAAATCCGAGGGTAGGATCCTTCATGATTAAAATTTTAGGATTCGGGGATACGGATCTAGGTACGGGTACGAGTGCGGGGATTAGGCTAAAAATAAATTTTAAATATAAAAATATAGCTATAAAAAAATGCATAATTATGAAAAATTAACATGCTAATAATTAATTTAGATATTATCCCTTTTTTCCAAGAAAACATTTATAAATAGCATAATTAGGTTAATTAATACAATTTGCTTGCTTAAAGCATATACTTATTTGTAATATATATGAAGTTTAATCCGAAAAAAAAAAAAAAAAATCCATCTCAAAAAATATATATGAAGTTTACTTAAATGAAAAATGTTTGCCTTCAAAGCATATACAGATCTTTAATTTACAGTTAAATACTTGTATATTATCTAGATTGAAACTCTAAAATTAAAACTGTAAATTTGTTTTTGAAAAGGGTGTGAAAAAAAATTAGAATTTTAGCTAAGAACCCATCTGAAAATAAAAAACGACAAGCCCCTATCACCACCACCAGTACAGTAACAACCCATCGGAGTAGCAGCTGCTTGGCTGAATTTTTCGTTTCTTCGAGCTGTAAAGACGCCGATCTACAGCCAACAATTTCCATAGAATCCGGTGAAATCAACAAATTGAGGTAAGATTCCAGTACAAGCTTCAACTTGCAATCTGCCTTTACTCTCTACATCTTTGTTCGTCTCTGCATCTGCGTCTTCTTCCCCAACAAAACCTTTTCCACGTCTCTGTTTTTTCCCAGTACAACACAACCCATGTCTCTGTTACTACATAGCAGCGGGTATTCTGTTTCCCATCTCTTCAAATCTTGAATTTTGGTCAACACACCCGATCTCGTTTGACTGGATCCGACACAGATCCCATACCCTTACCCGTGTCAGTGTCGACACGGGTACGGCACCCAAACTGCCGAGTCCGAGTAACTTAGATTATTGGTAATTCAAGGTTAGTATGCCAATTGTTGATTTATATGAATTTTTTTTGATGAAGTACATGGTAGTTTCATTCAGCTTATCTAGGACATCACCTTGGATAGGAGGAGGACACAAATTAGGGTAGATGGTTAGTAGGTAGTAGAACTTCCATACTAGTAGTCGTAGCGTTACTCTTGTAGTTTCTTGTTCTTCAATTTCTGGTACTATGTGTTGTTTTTTGTACTTTGATTATCGGTATTATTTTGTTGTAGTTACTGTTCAGAATGCTTTGTGATGCTTTCTACAGTATTTTTCCATGGTTTCTTCACTTCAGTTATTTCTTTTTCCGAACTACTTTGAACTGTTTTTCCTTGAGCCGAGGGTGTATCGAAAACAACCTCTCTACCTCGCAAAGGTAGGGGTAAGGTCTGGATACGCTCTACCCTTCAGAGACCCCACTTGTGGGATCACACTGGGTGGGTATGTTGTTGTTGTAAGTAGTAGTTTTTTTTTAAAAAAAAAAAAAATGGTAACTGTTGTTTTAAGTAGTAGTTTCATTACTGGAATCAAGAAAATGCAAAAGTTACAAAGATATGAGTACAGAGTTGAGATTACAAAAAGCTGATAAGTCAGTTCTAGGGGTAAAAAACCTAGGCTATTATGAAGGAACTGTCAAAATCCAAAAGATGGTCTATGCTAGTTATAGGGGTAAGCTTAAGCCAGCAAAACAAATATGCACCAAAAGATACTTCCAGGCACTATCATCCAGATATTCTTGATCGCTTTATAACTTTGTATGAGCTCCAGCTCAAGTATGCTTCACTGATATTGCTTCCCTTTTCTTTGTAAAAGTTATGTGTACTTCTTTGTCTCTGTTATACCACTTCAGTTTCGTGTCCTTTCTTTCTACAATTTAGTGATGCGGTAGGTTTTCTGTGAATTTTGCTTGATTTGAAATTATAAGGGAAAAGTTGAATTCTTTATTTCACTTTAGTCGATCTAACTTCCATGTGAATGCTTAGTTCACGGATTTCACAAGGTAGTAATCATCCTTTAATTTACTCTCTGTGTATTCGCCTATCCGGGTTCATGGCTTTTCTGTTTACTCTCTTTCCATTTGAGGAAGGGGAGCCTTGGCATAACTGGTAAAGTTGCTGCCACGTGACCAAAAGGTCACGGGTTCGAGCCGTGAAAGTCAGCTCTCTTTGCGTAAAATGCAAGGTAAGGTTGCGTATAATAGACCCTTGTGGTCTGGCCCTTCCCCGGACCCCGCGCATAGCGGGAGCTTAGTGCACCGGGCTGCCCTTTTCTCTTTTCATTTGAGGTAGGTGTTTGAATTCATTATAATTTGAGATTACACCATTATGGATCTCTATTTTAAGTTGGTTTCTTCAAATTGTACGTGTTTGAGTCTACTCGGTTATCTTTAAATGTGTCATAATTTAAGAAGTATGGATCACTCTAAGTCCGTTTGGAAGTTCAGTTGAATTTAGGGAAATAGTGATTTTCCAAGGAAATAAATTAGTCTTCATGTTATGGTAGAAAGTTCTTTGCATCTAGTCACCCATTTGTATCTAATGCAGCGGATAAGGCTTACCAATGTCTTATTATTCATGAATTAATGTTGCTATACACTTTTTGCCTCCAAAAATGGAATGGAATTCAACGTAAAGTAATCCGAGGTCTTGTATGTAGGTGACTCGCACAAACAAATCTGATGTGCCATAAAATGCAGCTGATTTTCGTTTTTCTTCAAGTGTCATTCCCTTGGCTGGCATGTTAACTGGATATTGCTGGAAATTTGCTTTAATTACTAAGAGAATTACTATTTTAAAGGAGCAATTGGACAATGTTTGCTTCAGTGTTAATTATGGAACACCAACACAAGGCTCTCTAAACTACTAATTGATTCATGTCTTTTTTGAAGTACAGTCTGTCAGTCTAAGAATTTCTTTTACTTTAGATGACAATAAAGCTATATGTTAGTCTCACGTGAAGAAGAAATCACTAATTCTCCTAAAAGAGCCTCTATATTCTCCTAAAGCTCTTAGAGTTTCTGATGTTAACCTTTGACTTTAGATGCCAAGAATTTTGTATTTTAGTAGGCGTTTGGCCATCCCATGGTTTCAAACCAGCGTTTGGACATACGTTTGGAACCATCTTGAAACCATAGTTTCAACTTCTTAAATATAAAATTTAACCCATAAGTTTATATTTTGTTAAAAAAGACCCATAAGTTGGTAGATATTTTTAACAATTACCACCATCAATCATTTACCAATCTCACTAACTTTCACCAACCTTTATTTATGTCTACCAACCTTTAATTTATAAGGATTATATTAAAGAGTAGTTACATTACTATTCATGTTAAATTTTCGTTTTTATTGAACTAAAGTTTGATTAATTGATGTTGCATTTTTTAGAAAAGCCTTCTAGTAGTGTACTAATTTTGTTATAAACTATGATTTGCTCATTTGGTAAGATTATATAAGAATTGAGAATGTTTTGATCGTTTTCACAATTTGTGGGGTTTTTATGTCTATAAAAAAAAAAACACAACTAAAAATGTTCAAATTGTATGTCCAAATGGGGCCTTTAGTCTCAGTAGAAGAGGACAGTATAAATGCTCAGTTTCTCCTTTTCTCTTTCTCTATGTTTCTTTTCTCGTTTCTCTGGGAATCTTTCAAATTCTAACACTTAAAATAATTGTTTTACCATTTCTTTAAATGTGCTTCTATGACAAAGAAATATTATATGAGGGAAACTAATCTATCATTTGTAAATCCAGTGACTTGGTAGCTTTCGATAGTGTTAGCAAATAAATGAGAAACATCCTGAATTCTTTCCTCTTTCTTATTTTTTTTCTGTATTGTTTCACGCATCTTGTGCTAAAACACGTCAATTTAACTGATTCTGCTGCTTTCATGCCTGATTCGAAGTTCCAAATGGTGTCCTTTCAATGGGGATTCTATTAATTGGTGGAGTTTATACACTATGTTAGTTTTTATTCGCATGTATAACGAAGTGCTCATAATGCTTTGATTTAGCATTATCTCTTTCTGTTGTGAACTTGACTGGATACATTTTTAGAATCACTGAAACTGATGAATTTTTCTACCTTTGCTTTAATTTTCAGAATTGCAGAATTTTTCTTCAATTTCTTCTTAGTTCCCGCAAGATTCGAAGGAGCATCAGCAACCTTTTATTTCTTTTTATCCTCTGTGGTTGCTCAATCAAGGAAGTTTATATCCCATACTCATCTTGGTCCTTGCATTCACTTGAAGATGTCTTTGCGTAGACCTCCACTTCCTCGACTTCTCGCTTAACAATGTGTCTTGCATGAGAAATGCTCAACAAATTTTGCGGCACGTAAATGTTTCCCTCCATGATGGTGGTGCACTTGTACTAACAGGCACTAATGGCTCTGGTAAATCCACATTCTTGCGAATGTTAGCAGGTTTCTCGAAACCATCAGCTGGTGAGATACTCTGGAATGGTCATGACATAACTGATTCAGGTGTTTTTCAACAATACAAACTTCAACTCAATTGGCTCTCCCTTAAGGACGCTATCAAAGAGAAGTTCCACGCCCTTGACAATGTTCAATGGTTCGAAGTTCTTGAAAGCAAGCAAGGTAGGTCTCCGCCAGCTTTGGAGCTTACGGGGCTTGGAAGATTAGTAAACGATAAAGCACGAATGCTCTCATGGGTCGAGGAAAAGGGCACAGCTGGCCAGATTGTTGGCGATTGATCGGCCTATTTTGGCTGCTCGATGAACCTTCGTAGCATTGGATGACGAAGGTGTGAAATTGCTAGAGTATATTATCGCCGAGCACGGGGAAAAAGGGTGGTATCGTCATTGTTGCCACCCATCTGCCGATCGAGATTGAGGATGCCATGTTTCTAAGGCTTCCACCACGGTTCCCAAGAAGGATGACATTGGTAGACATGCTCGATCGAGGTGGCCTCGACTGATTCTTTAAAGAAGATAAAGAGTCCAAATTTAAAGAAAACTGTGCAATAAATTCAGAAGGGTGTGTATGTGCCAAATTTTCTTGTAGCGGCATCAAAGTTTGCACTTTTGTTTCATTCTTGATGGTTGCAAGAATTTCTCTAGGATTTATATATTTAAATGTTTAGGATTAGCTTCAATATCTTTACTTTGTTAGTTCCGCCTCATTTTATACTCCAGGAGTTTGAACTTGTCACACACAAAAGCTTGGTATTTAAGCCTCAAAGGTCAGAGGGGTGAGTCCATTATTCATCGAGTTTTGAACCGTGCGCCGGCTGGCACTCAGGAACTTGTTGGGTTATCAAAAAGATGTGTAGATAGCACCTTGCATAAGTTTATCAGATGTAGTGCTCTCATCTACAACATGTCAAATAGCTTAATTGTTTGTATGCTAGTTTGGAGCAGGAATTAACAGAAGATGTTTGGGTGTTCATCTTTATCTTATCAACAGATTCAGCACTGATTTGGCTTTTGTAACAACTTTGGACATTACAGGAGGTATAAGATAAGGTTGTACATAGGATTAACATGAGATGTGTGGATGTTCATCTTTGTTTCGTCAGCAAACTGAGCAACTGACTGGGATTTGGTAACAACTTTTGAACACACTATTGTTTGGTTGCTGTAGTAATAAGATAATTTCAACATAAAATTCAGCACTATATTTGGTTGCGACTTCTCTTTTTCATAAATAATATCTCATTACACAGAATTTTTACGTATTATCTAATATGGGATAGAATGTACTCCCGTCCGTTCATGTTTACTTGTCCATGTTTGAATGTGCTCCCGTCTGTTCATGTTTACTTATCCATGTTTGACTTAACACACCCCTTAAGAAGCAATAAATAAGAAGGTAGTTTTACTATATCACCCCTAATTATTATACGTCATCTCACTCATTGGGAAATAAATTGAAAATTATAGTAGTACTTAATACTAAAGGTAAAATAAGTATAAAATGGTAAACTATCTCTTGATTTTTCAAACAGGTCAAGTAAAAGTGAACAGCTATTTTTAATATAGTGAACGGATAAAAATGGAAGGAGAAAGTAAAACGAAAGACTGTGATAGTCTTTTCGATACCTTGTTGAAGGCTTTGTAACTAATAGTCGGTTTCCCATCTTGTCAGCCTTTTCCTAGTGTGTGGAGCCCCAACAAGAAAGATGTCAGTACTTTATTATTGGGTGAATAATGCTAATTTCGCCTTCTGTGCTACTCATTTCTCCTTTGAATCTCACCCTCTCATCACGTTTGCCGACAACCCGCTTTCTATTTTTTAGATCGTTCTTCGGATTGATCTAAATATACTAGTGATACATGGATTAAAAATATTAAATGACAAAACAAGTTCTATATGGCAAACAAACTTTTAATCTATTTACAAAGAGAAAGCATATTATTTTGAATTATATGCTGTATAATAATTTGTAATATATGAAATCAAATGCATAGTCAACCAGAAACTCAAATTATACCTTTTGTATTACTAATATCTATATTACGATTCTTGTATTATTAATTTCTGCATAACTTATCTCTGAACCAAACACATCAAGAGTGTAACTTCAAGGTTGCTGGTGGTTTGCATTTTTTGGAATTTGGATCTCAACATCTTTAAAAGTCACATAAGTAGAAAGAATTAAGCTACTAAGTTAAGGTTGTTGTTAAGGAACTCTTTTTTTTTAACGATGTCAAGCCATTTAAAGGAAAAACGTGTGCCCTATCAATGTTTTTTCTATTCCAAAAGCTCGAGATGGAGAGTCGAGACCTATAATTAACGGTGAAGAGATCTCATCTATCCGATCACCCCCCTTAATAGCTAATTCTATCCTTTTGTTCATTATTCTAATTGATATTGTTAATATTTCCAACACACACATCTCCCTGTTCCCCAGATTTCTTCGGGTAGTAAAGACATATTGGAAATCTTACGGAAAATACTTGATCACGAACATTTGTAGGGAATTCTTCAAAGCTTAAGGCATGTCAAAGACACTATCTTTAAGGATATTTTATGCGGTATGGGTGTATCCACCGAATTCAACAAGCTCTTCTAGAATATAACTAGGAGCCAAAATTTAATAAGATTTATCGCAAAGTAAACCCAGCATACTATACTATTCAGGGCCGACCAGAGGGCCAAGCGACTAAAGCGGGGGCTTTAGGCCCCAAAATTTTGGGGGCCCCACTTTTTTCATTCGGTATCTATATTGAATTTTTTGATTAATTCTATTTTGAGACACGCAAGACCGATTAAAGAGGAAAGCGTCCGTAAAAGATTTTTTTTTTATTCTATAATCGAGGCCCGAGACTTAATTAAGGTGAGATGAGGCCTAATTTTTACCTATAATAGATTTATAGGTTAATTTTAAAAATAAAAAAAAAATTAGTAGAAAAAATAAGGCTAAAAGTTAAAAAAAAAAAGTTTTAAGTACCCATTTTATTTTACTTTCGATACTATTGGAAACGTATTTCTCTTTATATGGTTTTCTATCACTGTGTCACTCTTGAACAAATAAGAATATAGGTATATATAAGACCAAGAAATCATCTTTCAATCACCTGAAAACGTTTATAGTATTTAAAAATAATCAAAGCCATAAAGCCAAATTAAATGACCAATTTAATTATAATACCCTTTGAAATCTGCCACCAATTTCTCATAAATGAATCTTTCAAGGCTTATTCAATGTTTAAAAATTGTTGTTGGCCATTAATATATTAAACGATATATCAACAATATGTTACAATTGTAATTTCAGCTTTTCGAAAATAGTAATTCTTTTTGAGATATTCATATATTTTTCAACAGGAACAACTATCAAGCTTCACCCAAAATGCCAACAGCATCACGTCGCAATGATTCTCCAAAGTCATCAATGTCATTTATTTCTTGTTTCACATTTCTCAGACAAATTTTTAGGAGAGAATAGTAGTACGAACAAAAGCCACAGCATTTGTGTTGAAAAAATATTATGATATTTCGAAAATGTAATAGTCCTTGGGTATCTCAATCGGTCAACTTCTTGCAATTTGAAATTCAAGTGCCACCATTGTAATTCTTGATTCTAAAGAGTCAAATCACCCAAACGACAGGCCTTCTATCTCTACTACCATTCCCTTTGGTTTTGCTAATTATCAACAGTTACTATCCATGACAAAAGAAAAAAGCACTTTTAAGGTAATAGAATATCTCCTCTAAGATCAAAAGTGTCCCCAATACCATTTAAACACCCTTTAAGAAAATAGTAAAAACTACAGGCAAAAAAGAGATAATTTGACTAAAGTGCACAATTAAATAGATGCATGCTTGATTAATAAGGCAGGTCTGAAAAAACATCAGTCTTCGATTTTGGTAGTCGAACACTCTTTTCGAAATAAAAAAATAAAAGATAAATGGGCCACACTTTTTTATCCGAAGAAATATAGACGCGATACTCCTTATGAATAATGAGGACATTCGACCAATGGTATCTTGTCAATGTTCTCCATTGGGAAAAAGAAAGAAAAACAGCTAAGAAAAATAAAGAACACTAAATTTCTTTTCGATCAAATGGAATATGAAGAAAAGGTCTAAAAAAGTGATAAAAATTGTGATCGTGCTCTTCAATTGCTGGGAAGTATAGTAGCAAGTCAATAAATCATGAAATAAAGAGGATTAATAGCACTTTTGGACCCTCACTTATTGATAAAATTCTAATTTTAGTCCTTGTGATATCTAATTAAGCATATTTAATCTTTAATTACTTGAAACCCGCACAATCCATCCTTTTTACTTGTGAACTTTGACAAATTTCTAGCGTTATTAACTGTTTCACCATTTAATACCCATGTGTTATGTTAAATTCTTATTGTTACTCCATAATTGAGAATTGAGGGTAATATATTTCTTAAAGTAATTCGAATATAACATATTTCGACATGAGGGGACCAAAAACATAACTATTAATTAATTTAAAATTAAATATGTTGAGTCATATATCTCGAGGACCAAATACAAAATTTATTAATAATTGAGGGACCAATTAATTAACAAAACAAATATCCATTTGATCCTTTTCAACTACTATTAGCTATCTATTTTTTTTAATTTTAAAAATAATCGAGCTTGACCTACTCAAGTTTGATCAAAGTGTGCATGTTTATTTGACACCACGAAAGAAGGTGCTCTCGTATTCCTTTTTAACTGATTTTCTAACCTTTTAAATTTGATGTAAAAATTAAAATAAGTGACATTTTAAAAAAAAAATCAAGAAGGTATTAATTTGTCTCCCAAAATTACATGTATCTATTAAATAATTGAACAATATTCTAAGTAGTTTTCCATAAAAAAATTTGAAAAAAAAATCAATTTACTATTCACTTATTAAAGAGGTAAAGAGTCTTTAAAAAAATCTACTTAATTAATGTTATTAAGTAACCTTTTTAATGGATGTACCAAATTCTTAAAATCATTTAAAAAGAAATGAAGAAAGTATATATTAACTATTGCTTGAGTTGAGACTTGCTTTGAATATGCTCACAAACACAACATCATAATCCAACTAATTAAAATTCATATTTTGTAGTATTAGAAAAGTATTACTGCAAGGGATAAGAATTTTAACTAATATATATTCATTATAGATAGACGGAGAGAACATCTAGAGAGAAAGGAAACAAGAAAGCTCAGTGAAATAAAAAATTATATAATATATTCAGTTCCAGAAAGGAAATTATTGAAGAACTATTGGTTTGGGCCGATGTCTTCCAATTAAAGTAGACCTAAATTTTTTATCTTTGTTAAACATATTAAAACAAAATATATCTATACAAATAGTTATATAGAAATTATATCGACATGATAGATTAAATATAAATGTCAGCAATCCTATCTTGAGACTCTAAACGTATGTAGTATATTTATCTTAATGTGTGAGGCTTACTCTTTCATCTTTGTTTGAATTTACACTTTTCAAAATTTAGGTTTGTTTCTAAATAAAATATGCATACATATTATTTTTTTGTCTCACAAACTAACTAACCTTCGGGGAGGCTCTAGCATATCATTGCACACTTCTCCCTCAAAATTCCCCGGGCAATTAAGATCATTTCAGTAATACTAAAAATATGGATCATTTCTGATCAATATTTTCTTCAAATAGACAGAGAGTAAATATTTTCTCCAAATAGACATAGAGTGTTATTTTCCCAAAAATTAAAAACCATCCCAAAATGTGCAAATGACCAATTTCTTTCCAGCTTAGTTCTCAAAAAAGAAAAAAAAGAAAAAAAAAAAACACTTTACTATAGCTGTTTGCTCATCGGACATGTACGGTGAACGGTGGATGATGGACGGCTGCGATTCGACTTCTTGCAGTTAAAAGGCAACATATTTTTAATTATCTTTTTTTGTCTATTATGTTTGGGAAAGTTTTGTTAGGGTTCGTTAAAGATGTTTGATGAAATGCCTAGCTGAGACTTTGTAAGTATTGGTATTATGTTGAATGATTTTCATTGAATTGCATGCCTAAATATCATAAATATTTGTTGCTTTTAGTTTCTTATTATCTGCTGCAGTAATTAATTATCATGTGAACTTAAGAAGTAATATGTCTTAATTTCAAGGAATAATACATAGATAGACACTTAAACTCGACCTCTACTGTAGTCGAACACTCCAACTTACAAAAAAATGATTATCTAGACACCTCAATTCGTCTCTATTGTGTCGGTTGAACACTCCGAACTTACAAAATGATCATCTAGACACTTCAACTCGTCTCCATTGTGTCGATTGAACACTCAACTTACAAAATGATCATCTAGTATTCTCAACTTGTCCCCGTTGTATCGAACACTCTTAACTTTTGGAGATGACCATCTAGACACCTCAAAATTTATGTGTCACGTCGGCGTCGGGTGTCCACGAGACACACGATGCGAATAAGTTGAGGTTCTACGTGCATTCTCAAAGTTGGAATGTTTAATTGCGATTGAGACCAAATTAAGTTGTCTATCTATGTATTATGCCTAATTTGCTAAGGTTGACTATTTGAATCCTTTGTGTAAAATCCACTTATTTGAGGTTGTTATGGTAATTCAAGGTTAGTATGCCAATTGTTGATTTATATGAATTTTTGTTTTTGATGAAGTACATAGTAGTTTCGTTAAAACATCTAGACATCGCCTTGGATAGGAGGGAGGACACAAAGGGTAGATGGTTAGTAGGTAGTAGAACTTCCATACTGGTAAGTCGTAGCGTTACTCTTGTTGTTTCTTGTTCTTGATTTCGGTACTATGTGTTATTTTTTGTACTTCGATTATCGATATTATTTTGTTGTGAAGCAGATTCGAAATCTTTTTGTGATCTTTGCTTTCTGGCGTATTTTTCCATGGTTTCTTCACTTCAGCTTATTTCTTTTTCCGAATTACTTTGAACTCGTTTTTCCTCGAGTGCCGAGGGTGTATCGAAAATAACCCCTCTACCTCGCAAAGGTAGGGGTAAGGTCGGGATACGCTCACCCTTCTCGCAGACCCCACTGTGGGATCACACCGGGTATGTTGTTGTTGTAAGTAGTAGCTTTTTTTTAAAAAAAAAAAAATGGTAACTGTTGTTTAAGTAGTAGTTTCATTACTGGAATCAAGAAAATGCAAAAGTTACAAGAGAGGCCGAGTACAGATTGGGGTTAGATTACAAAAGCTGATAAGTCGGTTCTAGGGTAAAAAACCCTAGGCTATTATGAAGGAAGTGTCAAAATCCAAAAGGCATCCCAATATCCGTTTTCTTAGATAGATAAGAGATCAGCTAAAGTAATGGTCATACCCCTCCTCCCCCTCCGTTTGAGCACGACTTTCTACGCAACGATTTCTTCTTCTCTTATGATTTATCAAGTTACAGGGGATTTTTTGGGGAATCTGCTCCCATGCTGCAAACAGTCAAATCTGAACTGAACCCTGTCGCTCTTCTTTCTTTCCTCGCGAATGCTAGTTGTAGGGGTAAGCAAGCCAGCAAAACAAATATGCAAAAGATAACTTTACCGGAAACTATCATCCAGATATTCTTGATGGCATTATAACATTGTGAGCTCCAGCTCAAGTATGCTTCACTGATATTGCTTCCCCTTTTCTTTGTAAAAGTTATTGTACTTCTGTCTCTGTTATACCACTTCGTGCTTTCTGTGTCCTTTCTTTCTACAATTTAGTGATGCGGTAGGTTTTCTGTGAATTTTGCTTGATTTGAAATTATAAGGGAAAAGTTGGAATTCTTTATTTCACTTTTAGTCGATCTAACTTCCATGAATGCTTAGTCTACGGATTTCACAAGGTAGTAATCATCCTTTAATTTACTCTCTGTATATTCGCCTATCCGGGTTCATGGCTTTTCTGTTTACTCTCTTTCCATTTGAGGAAGGGGAGCCTTGGCATAACTGGTAAAGTTGCTGCCATGTGAAAAAAAGGTCACGGGTTCGAGCTATGGAAATAGCCTCTTGCAGAAATGCAAGGTAAGGTTGCGTATAATGACCTTAGATCCGTTCCTTCCCAGGACCCCGCGCATAGGAACTAGTCTTAGCGCACGCTTCCCTTTTCTTTTTTCATTTGAGGTAGGTGTTTGAATTCATTATAATTTGAGATTACACCATTATGGATCTCTATTTTAAGTGGGTTTCTTGAAATCGTATGTGTTTGAGTCTACTCGGTTGTCTTTAAATGTGTCATAATTTAAGAAGTATGGATCACTCTAAGTCCGTTTGGAACTTCAGTTGAATTTAGGGAAATAGTGATTTTCCAAGGAAATAAATTAGTCTTCATGTTATGGTAGAAAGTTGCTGCATTCAGTCACCCATTTGTATCTAATGCAGCGGATAAGGCTTACCAATGTCTTATTATTCATGAATTAATGTTGCTATATACTTTTTGCACTACAAATGGAATGGAGTTCAAGGTAAAGTAATCCGAGGTCTTGTATGTAGGTGACTCGCACAAACAAATCTGATGTGCCATAAAATGCAGCTGATTTTGTTTTCTTCAAGTTCATTCCCTTTATGTTAACTGGGTATTTAAAAATT
>NC_081350.1:40410360-40574319 GCF_029784015.1 Lycium ferocissimum | reverse complement strand
CAGTTTCAGTGTTTTATAGTATTCAACTTATATGTTTAATTCTAGGTGTTGTTCTGTTGTCGATTCTTGCATGTGGCCGTGAAACTTGTGTTTTCGTAAACAATTTTAGATAATAGAAATACAATGACAGAGAGACGGATATAGGGTAAATTGTGTAAGCTATGTATCTTGGTCTGGTTCTTTATTTTTTATTTTTTTTTATTTTTTTTTTTTTTTTTTTTTTTTGAGTATTCAATTGTAAATGTTGCTTTATGGTTTACTTTACTACTCAGTTTCAGTGTTTTATAGTATTCAACTTATATGTTTAATTCTATGTGTTGTTCTGTTGTCGATTCTTGCATGTGGCCGTGGAACTTGTGTTTTCGTTGACAATTTTAGATAATAGAAATACAATGACAGAGAGACGGATATAGGGTAAATTGTAAGCTATGTATCTTGGTCTGGTTCTTTTTTTCTTTTTTTCTTTTTTTGTGGGGTGCGTTTGGTATGGAGGAAGCACTTTCCATTTTTTCCATTTTTCCATTGCACCCAAATGTTTTGAAGAATATTTTCTCTAAGGAAACAAGTTCGATAAGTGGCAGTCCAAGTTAATTGTCTCCTTCTCAACCCCCAAATGCCCCCAACCCTTGACCATCTCACTCCCACCACCCCTAAACCCCCACTCCCCACGCCCATCCCACTCCATAGTGTTTTGCTATATTTACATGTAAATGCTTTTTTTTTTTTTTTTTTTTTTGAAACTGGTAACTACATGTAAATTGTCCCAAAAGCATTTACATGTAAACATTTACATATTTACATGTAAATGCTTTTGGGACAATATATTTTTGTTTACTTCCCAAACACTAGAAATATTTTCCTTCGTACCGAATACACCCTTGATGTTTATTCATTTTCTGAAATAGTAAAATATGGAGAAATCAGGATCGAAAAACCCTTCAAGGGTATCTATTTTTGGTCTAAGTAGTGTTCTTTTACTCTTTCACTTTCCTAGGGAATTAGATATTTCCATTTGTATTTGGCATCCCTTTTTAGCATTTAGTATCCGAAACCTAGTATAGGGTCAAAAGCAAGTAGTTGAGTCTTCTCATTATGAACACTCACCTTTCTCATTAGATGTACCTAGCAAGAAATGTTAAAGAGAAACCTATGCAAAAGTTGGATTTCCTTAGGGATTCTAGTCGTCTGAATAGCTATTGACATAATAGGGAGTGGATAATAAGAAGTGAAATAGAAGACGCATCTTTGGACCTTCTCCATGTCATAGAATGAGGACTGCCTTTTATCTTTCTCTTGGCAAATCTCCAACTAGAAGTTATTTGATCATGTAAAGGCCTCCAAAAGTCATGGAAACGTAAATTTGTTGCTACCTTCCGGCTTGAACTTATTGGCTTTAGCCTCATGTTCTTCGCTATACTCCTTGTCTCTTATATTCTATAGGATGACCACTTTATATTTTTATCTCCCTACCTTCCTGTCCGATGGAGTTACCTAGTTGGTGTCCCCTTTTTTAGTATTCGTCATCACAGAAAAATCTCTTTCTCTTTGGCAGACTAACTCTAGAGACTCATCTTACCCTACAATGCCCCATTGACATTCATTAGTGTCAAAAATGAGGTGTTTTAATAACCCTTCATTGATTTTCTTAATAAGATTATATCCCTTTCTACACGAGATGCGGTTTGTATATGTGCGAGATCTGCGATGCATACTTCGGCATGTGTGTTTAAGCTTTCATAGACTAATAGCTCTGTATGCCTTACGTAAAAAAGATACTTAGGCAAAACCTCCATCTCTTGGGGGTTGTAATCCATTTCCCAAGGTGGTTACTCAAGTTTTACGCCTATAACCCCCCCACCCCACCAAAAAAAAAAAAAAAAAAAATCTCCCCCTCTCCCCACAGGCCTTGTTTTTCCCTTTAGACTGGTTACTGGTTGCCAATGAATAAGGTGGTTTTGGACTCATATTCTGGCCTCCCAATTTTTGTGCACTCTCTTCTTCCAAAGAAACTGACATTTAAACAGTTGTATTCTATTCTGCAAGAGTTTGAACTAATGATAAGCTAAAAAAGGAAAAGGGTAAAATTGATCCTTTTATCATAGTAAGGGATAAATTTGACCTTTTCCCTTCGATTATCATTAGTTGAAACTCTTTTGTGCAAAAGATTAATTGCCCGTGTATATAATGAACAATTGATTCAGTTGGATTGTTGGATGCATATTTCGAATTCTGTTGTTAACAATCTTTCTGTTGTTAAATTGAACAAATCAATGGAACAGCTCACCATTTCTTGTTTCACCTACTTCATAAAGAAAATAGGGGATGGCCTTTGCTCAACTAATACTGAGGCACTCTATGAAGACAATTCAAGTGGAAGCTCACCTGCACAGTCTGAGGAACTTAATGAAGACACATCAAGTTCAAGCTCTGATCCAAATTCTGATATGGTGGTATATGATGACGCGCTGGCTAGAGCATATTTTCCTTCCCCGCCTTCTTCAGCTTACTTTCCATCCAGCTCCGGATCGACCATATCATTGGACACTTCACCATTTGCCTCAGAATTCCTCGGGCCATTACGGGGCGGCCTGAAGAATAAACGTCTTGTTCAACCTTATTCTTTTGATGAGGAAGTTGGTAGACCTTTCTTCCCATCACCCAATTTATCGAGGAATTGTCATCATACACGACCATACCATTGAGCGGCTCTCCATTTTTCTCAGAATTTTTGGGGAAACTAAGAGGGGGCCTGAAGAATAAGGGTGCTCAAGTGACACAATTGATTGCTCACAATGGAAATAGCATTGGCTCAAGCATTGAAGACATTGCTCACAATCAAGTATCTGATTCTGATTCAGATACTGAAGAATTCTTAACTACCTCAAGCTCTGATTCTGGTATAAAGAAAGTTGGAGAGGAAAGCCAAATGACCATTTCTTGTTTCACTTTTTTAGGAGAATTTTTTAGGAGAACATAGCATTCCTACTAAGAAGGAAGACTTACTATTTTGTAAAGCTGAGACTACTTCAGGCTACTCTTTAGAGATTTTCTTGTGCTCTCTAGTTTGCAAGCAAATGTAATTAGAAGTTCAGTCTATATGACTGAGATTACTTGTGATGAAAAACAGGAGATACAATTTTTAGGAGAGCACAAAGACTCCTACTAAGAAAGAAGACTTACTATTTTGTAAAGCTGAGACTACTTCAGGCTACTCTTTAGAGATTTTCTTGTGCCCTCTAGTTTGCAAGCAAATGTAATTAGAAGTTCAGTCTATATGACTGAGATTACTTGTGATGAAAAACAGGAGATACTTCAGGCCTTGGGTATTATTGATGATAAACTTCCTTTTAAATACTGTACTTCACTTGATATGTATCTCTACCATTCCTTCTGGTTTAGCTAATTTATCAACAGTTACCAATCCTGACAAAAGAAGGTAATATGTCCCTTATTACATGTCTCTTACTACTATTACATTTTTGTGAGTCCTCAGTTGGATTCCACTAAGATATAGTACTAAGTACCAACCAAAAGGCCCCTGTATTGCTTTATCTACTGTAGTACTAGTAGACTACTGCAGATGATGTGCGAAACTTTTTGCATAAGATAGTGTTAGCTGTAACTTTTTGCAGGTGATTTGACAAATGTACTACTCATAACTTTCTTCATTCCTCATATTGGTCTTTGTTTGTATAAGATAGTGTTAGCTAAATAATTTGTTGATCTAAATTATTTATTAACAATAATTGATTAGCTAATATTATTCATGTTTAATAAAATTAACTTACTTTTTCGAATATTATTTGTGGTATTATAAACTCTTTTAATATAATTCATGTGTACTTAAATATTACTCCACATAGTTTTTAAATCATAACTTAACGAACAATGTAAGTTATACTTCCTCGGTCTCAATTTACGTGATACACTTTTTTTACTCTGTCCCAAAAAGAATGATACATTTCTAAAAATTATACATTTTCTTATAATTCTGTAACAATTTAATTTTAACCTTTACCTTTTACGCTTAACAAGATGATTTATAATCACATAAATATTTTAGACTTATTTTAGACCACCATATTCAAAAGTTTTCTTTTATTTCTTAAATTCCATACCGAATCAAACTATATCACACAAAATGAGACGGATGGAGTTGTAGCTTATTCTTCATTTGTCTATCTACAAGAAAACAGCGCAATGCGTACCACGTGGTAAGGCAGTTCAATACTTGGTATGAATTCATAAATAAGATTCTTAACATTTTGAAATTAATACTTTAAAATTTACATAAAACGGAACTATAACATGAAGTTGATTGAGTAATTAAAATGTTGAAAACATGTTTGAAAAATATGAAGTTAATGGTACAATTTCTTAGTTTTGCAAACAGTAGTAATGTCAAAGACAAAGGAGTAAATTTCATCAACAAAAAAAAAAAAAAAAAAATAGTACTTCATTTTTCGAGGGAGTGGCTTGGGGGCGGGGCACGGGGAGCGAGGGTTAGACTGTCTTGATTTAGTTGAAATATCTGACACGACCAACTTTTCTCCGACCAAACAGGTACTCCGCCCGTCCTAACAAGTGTCATCTTAAAAAATTGAGATATAAATTAGTTAGTTTTTTTAATTCTACCCTTAAATAATAAAATAATATATAACTAATGATTGGAAAAAATCATATAATAACTTAAAATTGTTTGAATTCTCAATGTCAAAAGGTTTACTTTTTATGCATCCTCTAATCAAAAGATAAAAGTAATTTATTTTTATTGTATATGGTAATTTGGTAAACTTCATATTGCATTATTGGTTTCTTAATATGGATATTTTTGCCTAAAGTGACACTTATTATGAGACGGAGAGAGTATTACACATAATTTTTGTACCATTACAATTCACACATCAAATGAGGCTAACTTAATTTAACATTGGGAAAAGGGTAAAAAATACTCATTTACTTTGGGAAAAAGC
Source organism: Lycium ferocissimum (assembly GCF_029784015.1). Lineage (NCBI taxonomy): Eukaryota > Viridiplantae > Streptophyta > Magnoliopsida > Solanales > Solanaceae > Lycium > Lycium ferocissimum. The sequence goes on along the minus strand of NC_081350.1, from coordinate 40,569,346 downwards.
CCAAATATCCTCCGAACTAATTTTTGAATTAAAAATACCCTGCCGCCATTAAAGCCTTCAAATATACCCCTCTCTTAACGGAAATTTCCAAATTTTCCAATATAACTTGATTTTATTTTTTAAACCCGCTTCATTATTTAAGCCGACCCAACTAGGGGATATATTTGAAAACTTTAATAACGGGAGGCGTGTTATTTACCTAAAATTAATTCGGAGGATATTTTTAGACTTTTTCCCAAAGTAGAGGCGTATTTTTGACCCTTTTCCCATTTAACATTATGTGATTCTTCACGGAAAGCTTGATATGATAATCGAGAAAATAGTTCCCCTAATAATTTGATATAGTTTAAATTGGTCTAATAATAGAGAAAATATTGAACTATTTGTATATAACTTGAAATAGTTTTTTTATTAGTTCTCCTGCTAGTAGTTGGACTAAAGAGATAAACGAATGCACGTTAGTGGCTTTGGTTTCATGCTTACCTTTACTTCGGCTACTAATTATTAAGGGGTTGTGGTTTGACAAAAGCGAGTTTCACGTTGAATAGTTAGGGGTCGTTTGGAACAAGTTGTCTCATAATAACTTATCCTAAGATTAGTTATTTCGGGATAAATTATTCTATTCTCTTATAGGGATAAAATAACATTACAATCCCGGGATAACTAATATCGGGATTAGTTATACTGCGATTTTGTTCCAACTTATACTGCAATTTTGTTCCAACTAAGCATGGGATAAACTCATCTCAAATATAATTTCGAAATTATTTATTTTTATCTCTTGTACCAAACGAGCCCTTATAGTTGAATGGTTATAGTGAGTTCATCGATCACTTGTAGATATTTTCGACTATAATTTGAAGCTAATTAGGTGAGTGGACATACAACTTTTGGCCTTGAGTCAGTTAATCAGTTAGTGCTTAATTTCCAATTCCCAACGAAACTGTATTTCTACATTTTGGAATATAAACTCGATTACGTAGAGTTTAGTTTTTAGGCTTCTAATTAATCGTAGCGCTCTCTCTGTCCCAAAAAGAATGACTTACTTTCTTTTTTAGTCTATCTCAAAAATAATGACATATTTTCTTATTTAGCAACTATTTAACTTTAAAATTTACTTTTTACGTAAAACGAGATGATCTATAACCACACAAATATCTTTAGTTTATTTTAGACCATAAAATTCAAAAGTCTTTCTTTATTTCTTAAAGTGCGAGTCAAATGAAAGTACATCACATAAATTGGTACATCACATAAATTGGGACGTATGGAGTATTGTTTTCTTAATTATAATTCGTAGCTACTTTTAAATTATATTGTGTGTTTGTATGTGTATTTAAATACACGATTTCAAAATACAGCAGTCAAACACGGCTATTACCGCCTTTCTACAACTATTACGAGTCCGCATATTAAATGACTCCTAAAGTGGGCTTTTGAACAAAATAACGGCCAAAAAAAAGTTATAAAGTTCCTTTTGTGCACAAAATTAGTGTGCAATAGGGGTTTAATCCTGTAGCTCACAAACTGGCCGCTCATCCTGTGGATGAAGAACTGGCGGCTGCGCAGACATGCCTCTATCGATCGCCAGCCTAGGTGGTCTAAAAATAGCTCCACTGGCGTATATAAAGGTTTCGCTTGGCCGTCGTAAGAAGTCCGATTAGGGCTCGGGCGACGGATGCCGTCGCCGGCTAAGCGGGAACGGTAGCATGCTTATCGGGCTCATCTACTAGCCACCACCTCGGCCACCAGCCCCTCTAGCCCTATCCCCTCTGTTCCTACCCCCTCGGCCACCAGCCCCTCTGGCCCCACGACCTCTATCACCACCGCCACTACGAGCACGACCACCCGCTGCCTGATACAGGATATCTGGAATATGCTCATGGATATGTCCGAGCTCTTGTGATTATCGCATACCACTATCGGCTAGCTCAACCATATGGGCTGCTGATCCCATTGTCTCGGGGGAATGCATATGGCTTATGCACTCCCAGCGCATCGTCTGTACGGTCTGTAGCTGTATTTTTTGGCAAATATTAATGATTGAATAAATTTGTAACGTAATATATAATACGATTAATTAAGTTTAAGTGGGGTAAACTTACCAACGCCTTATACTGTCCCGCGAGTGTTGCATATCCTCGGTTATCTGGATGACGCGTCCCGGGGTTACCAATCAAGCACGTGTGATCTACCGGTACCACTCCATGTACTCGAGGATCGGAGTCGTATGTCCGACCACCGCTAACGTCCCCTTCCTATGATCCCAACAATGGAGCTGCTCCTGCATAAAGGCCAGGTATGCAGCAGTGACGATCGCACGCTCGTCCAGCGTATAGTGGTCGTGCTCTCAAAGAACCGGCTCAGGTATATATTTTGTACATGCCCAAACTGTTGTTTTATTAAACCCCTATTGCGCACTAATTTTGTGCGCAAAAGGAACTTTTATAACTTCTTTTTTTTTCTTTTTTTGCCATTATTTTTGTTCAAAATCCCACTTTTAGGGTCATTTAATCCAACTATTACTGATTGTGACTTGCAACTTACAAGTGAACTTTTCAGAAAACATTTTGAAGAAATTATTTTAAGATAATTAAGTGGTTAGTTGTTTTTGATAAAAAATGGATCATCTGAAAAAATAATGAAGTTTTGACCTCACTAATATACTCTATTTGTTTCATTTTATGCGATATTATACTACTTGAAGAATTAAATTAGTTTTCTTACACCATAATTTTTACAATATCTTTTAATATTTTGAATTTATGAATTATTGTGACTCATAATATGTAGAAGCTTCTAAATATAAAATTTTATTTTAAAAATACTTAGAGATGCTATGTTCAAATTCACACTAAAATTATTTAATTTGACTCTTGTACTCCAAACAGTGTCATTTTATGTAGTTTTTAAGTATGTAAAATTTATTTAAAAAACTTAAAGATTCTATGTTTATCTTTACACTGCAATTAGTTAGTTTGATCCTAATACTTCGAATAGTATGGTTGAACAAAGGGAGTACTATAAAAGAGGAGTTCCAAACATATACTTCAAAATCAGAGGCAGATCTAGCCTTAAATCATTATGTTTACATGAACTCAATATTTTTTGTCCGAATTAAAGGTGGAGCCTGAATTTAAACTTTATGAATTTTAAATTCTAAAATAGCTACACTAGGTGTTAGTAATTGAGTTCTTGATTAAGTTTTTGTACTTACATAGCAAATTTCTTACTATAAATACAATATTTGATCTAACGGTACCAGATTTACACTACAGAAATAAAGGTGAGAAATTTATGCTATAAAACATGATTTTTCACTTTATTACCACCGAATCATATCATTGGAGAAACGCATGGTGCAAAACGGGTTTCCATTGACACCCTGGAAAACTTCATAATTTTTTCATGTGAAAACCGTATTATTTAGGTTTTTTTCACCAACATTTAGTGAAAAATAGTCACTGAACATTTTTCAGTGAAAAAATAGAATTTTTTTAATAGTGTTAGCTGAACCCGTATGTTACCTTCTATCTCCGCTCCTGATCCAAACCATGTATACATATTTAAAAATATTGTAAACTTAATTATTAAGAGTCTGTTTAGATAGGCTTAAAAAAAACAGCTTATAAGCTGAAAACAAAGATAAGTTGGGGTAGCCCAATTTATTTTTTTTAGCTTATAAGCTATTTTCAGCTTATAAGCTGCTTTAGATAACATAAGCCAAACGGGCTCAATTATTTTTTGAGCTTATTTCAAGCACAAAATGACTTATAAGCTGGCCAGCCAAACACTCGAAAAAGCTGAAAACAACTTATAAACTATTTTCAGCAACTTATAAGAGCCCATTTGGATTGGCTTATAAGTTGCTTATAAGCTGTTTTTAGCTTTTTTGAGTGTTTGACTGGCTAGCTTATAGTCATTTTGTGCATAAAATAAGCCCAAAAAAATAATTGGACCCGTTTGACTTAACTTATCTAAAGCGTACTTATAAGTTAAAAACAACTTATAAGTTAAAAAAATAAGTTAATCTACCTCAATTTATTTTTTTATTTATAAATTATTTTCAGCTTATAAGCTGCTTATTTTAAGCCCATCCAAACAAGCTCTAGGCCAACATTTTTTGCGGGAGTGCCCTTCGTTTAGTGGTCTTTAAATTTTGCCCTTTTTCATATTTGAAATCTTTAAAAATTTGCCCTTCGGCAACACCCATAGGTTCCAAAGTTCGAACCCACGCGCAAATAAAATTTTAAAAAAAAATTCGCAAGGCAAGTTTAAATTTAGCTATCTTTTAACCAGATACTTTGTTAAGATGCCAAAGTTATCAGGACCATTTACTTATGCACTGATGAAGAGACTTGGCATAAGTATGCTTAGGATTAAAACTTTCTTTGATAATTCCTTCACGAAGATATCTTAGGGTCCGTATGCGTTTGCCCGTTAAAAGTATGCCCAGGCAAGCACTTTGTGAAGGAATTATCAAAGTTATCTTAGGACCGACATCTTATGCCTTATGACTTATTAGCGTAAATATCTTAGAATTTAGGCATAACTTTGATAATTCTTCACAAGTTATCTTAAGCCGGTCCCATAAAAGTTTGCCCATTAAAAGATGCCCCAATCGCATAACTTTGTGAAGGAATTATCAAAGTTATGTGACCCGCATACTTATGCCAAGTCTCGCCATATACAGCGTGAAAATGCGTTCCCAAGATAAAATGAATTCCTTAACAAGTGTATCTTTGTTAGCAGCAGATAAATAAATTTAAACGCTTTCGAATTTTTTTTTAAAATTTTGACTATTGTTCAACCTCGAACCTATCAAATAGTAAAAGAAAATTTAAACATTTCAAATACGAAGGCTTGAAAATTTAAAGACCACCCCAAAAGAAGGGCAATTCTGCGAATTGCCAAACGGGCTCTAAGTATCATATACTAATTTGCAATCGCCGTAACAATTTATAAACTGATTTCGATTCCGTTAATGTTGGTAAAGTTATTAAAAAAAAGTTGTACGTGCCAAAATTCTTATCATGCGACTGAAGATCGAAAGTGGTCATCACGTGCTATCTGACAAGCAAGATCTTTGAGTTATATCAAATCTCTAGATTAATCTTGTCCTATGAAAGTGATGTTTCTTTAAGTCAGCGGTCAAATTCCCACAAGTGAACATTTCAACTTTAGATTTGTACATCTCTCAATTGAGAAAGTGATCTGCCTTTTACATGTCTCTTACTACTATTACATTTTTGGCCTTGTATTTCTGCCTTGAGTCGATTAATCAGTTGAATAGTGCTTAATTTCCAATTTCCAATTCCCAACGGACTTGTATTTCTATATTTTGGAATATAAACTCAATTACGTAGAGTTTAGTTTTTAGGCTTCTAATTAATCGTAGCTCTCCCTCTATTTCAAAAAGATTGACTCATTTTTCCTTTTAGTCCTTTTAAAAAAAAATGACATATTTCTTATTGGACAATCACTTAACTTTAAAATTTAACTTTTACACAAAACGAGATGATCTATAATGATACAAATATTTTTGACTTATTTTAGATCATAACAATTCATTTGCTTTATTAGCTTACGGTCATCTTTTGCTCATGTTTTGTACTGGTCTTTAGTTTTTGGCCCTCAAGGCAGATCATTTTTTTGCGAGCTACCATAAGTTTATATTTTTGTATCATAATACTCCTTCTGTCTCGAAGAGATTGTCTTGTTGGGGTACAATATTCGGTGTGAATTCGGACATAAATTCTTTAATTTTCTTAAATAAAAATTACATATTTAAAAATTACAATAAAATAGTATAGTCACAATAGTTAACAATTCAAAATATTTAACAAGTATTCGAACAAATTATAATTTTTGACTGTCTAAATAGTAAGTAAGACAATATTTTTAGGACGGAGGTCTCATAAGTTAAGTCCCGCGCTCTTTAAAAATTTATGCCTTCACTGGGAAATAAATTTGATTTTGAAGGCCAAAAATGCATTTGAAGGGTCAAAATTAAAGGCCAACTCATTTGAAGGGAAACCGTGCAATTTCTTTCCAAGTAATTGCACAGTTTGTTCGGACTTTAATTTTTGGCCTTAAAATGGGATGATCTTTAATTTATGTCCTTCAAAATCAAATTTGTCTAGCGGGACATAAGTTTTTAAAGGCGCGAACATAACTTGCGGACGTTATGATGCCAGAACTTATGTCTAGAAATGATGCGTAACTTATGCCCTTCTAGACATAAGTTCGATTTTAAAGAGAAAAAAATTAAAGACCAACCCATTTGAAGTCAAATTTGTCTAGCGGGACATAAGTTTTTAAAGGCGCGAACATAACTTGCGGACGTTATGATGCGTAACTTATGCGCTTCTAGACATAAGTTCGATTTTACAGAGAAAAAAATTAAAGACCAACCCATTTGAAGGGTAAAAGTTAAGGGATAATTTCAATAATATACAATTCTAACATAAAAAATATCACATCTGCATAGCCATATTTTAATTTACATTCGCATAGTCAACTTTAGTTTTTCTACTAAAGTGTCACACGATATACAACTATTATACACTTGCCGCAGACAATATAACAACCTTATATAATAATATATAAACGGACCATTTCGAATAATGGATAAATATTTTCCTCCAAATAAGACAAAGAGTATTTTCACTACCAAGTGTTGCTAATCGGACGGTGGACAGTGAACGTTGGACGGTGGTGATTCAACTTCTTGCAGTTCATTTACCTTAATTACTATCTTTTTTGTGTGTTTTGTTTGGGAAGGTTTCGTTAAGGGTCACAACATGTTTGATGAAATGCCTAGCTGAGACTTTGTAAGTATTGGAGTTGTCTGAATGATTTTCATGCCTAAATTGGAGCGTTTGTTTAGTTGCGGAGCCAAAATTTGACGTTTATGGGTTTGATATTTTTAGTTTTTTAAAGTTATTAGGTTCTTAATTAATAGTAAGGTGTATATGTTCAGTAGATTTTTAATACAAATATAAGGTTTGGACTAAAGCAGTAACCTGATGAGCCAGTAGTAGTAGTAGCAGTATTCTCGTAGTTTTGGTGTTCTTCGTTTTCTATTACCTATTGTGATTCTTGTAGTTCGTTTATCGCATTATTTCAGAGGTTGTTACTGTTCCCTTTTATGGATGAATGCTATGTACTACTGCTTTCCATTTCTGTTGTTGCTACTGCTTTTTCATTTCCATATTCCCTTTTTCTTTTCGAACTGCTTTGTACTGCTTTACTCGAGCTGTAGGGTCTTTCAAAAACGGCATATCTATCTCTATGAGGGACAGGGATAAGGTCTGGGTACACTCTACCCTCGCCAGACGAGTATGTTGTTGTTGTTGCATGCCTAAATATCTTAGGTTTGTTGCTTTTAGTTTCTTATCTGCTATGGTAATAGATTAACGTGTGAACCTAAGAAGTGATTAGGAGAATTGAATCATTCAATCGAGCATGTCTGAATTTCAAATTAGTTGAGGTCTACCATTTGAATCCTTTGTGTAAATTCCACTCAGTTCAAGTTCGTATGTTAATTCAAGGTTAGTATGCCAATTGTTGATTTATATGATTTTTTTTTTTGATGAAGTAAGTAGTAGTTTTCATTCAGCTTACCGAGGACATGACCTTAGATAGGAGGTTGTGGAGGACACGTATTAAAGTAGAAGGTTTGTAGGTAGTAAAGCGGTGTCTCGCTTATCCCTCTATACTAGTAGTTGTAGCATTACTCCTGTAGTTTCTTGTCCTTTGATTTCTGTTACTATCTGTTGTTTCTTATACTTCGATTATCGTATTATGCTCGTAAGCTTTGTCATGCTTTCTAAAGTATTTTGTCGCGGTTTCTTTACTTCCGTTATCTTTTTTTCCGAACTGCTTTGAACTGTTTTTCCTTGAGCCGAGGGTCTATTGGAAACAACCTCTCTACTTCCAAGGTAGGGGTAAGGTTTGCGTACACTCTACCTCCCTAGACCCCACTTTGTGGAATTACGCTGGGTGTGTTGTGGTTGTTGTTAGTACTAGTAGTAGTTTCATACTGGCTTCAAGAAGATGCAAAAGTTACAAGGATATGAGTACAGAGTTGAGATTATAAAAAGCTGATAAGTTAGTTCTAAAGGTAAAAAACTAGGCTATTACTAAGGAATTGACAAAATCCAAAAGATGGTCTATGCTAGTTACGGGATAAGCTTAAGCCAGCAGAACAAATATGCATGAAAAGATACTTCCAGGCACTATTAGTCAGATATTCTTGATCGCTTTATCAACTTTGTATGAGCTCCAGCTCAAGTATGCTTCCCTGATATTGCTGATTTAGATGAAATTTCATCTCACTCCATCTTTCTCTGTAAAAAGTTATTGTTACTTCTTTATTTCGTGTCCTTTCTTTCTTCAATTGAGTGATGGTGTAGGTTTTTCTGCGAATTATGCTTCATTTGGAATTTTAGGGAAAATCTGAATTCTTTATTTCACTTTAGTCGATCTAACTTCTAAGCGAATGCTTAGTTCATGGATTTCACAAAGGTAGCAATCATCCTTTAATTTACTCTCTGTGCATTCGCCTATCCGGGTTCATGGCTTTTCTGTTTACTCTCTTTTCATTTGAGGTAGGTGTTTGAATTCATTATAATTTGAGATTGCACCATTATGGATCTCTATTTTAAGTGGGTTTCTTCAAATCGTACATGCTTGAGTCTACTCGGTTATCTCTAAATTTGTCATAATTTAAGAAGTATGGATCACTCTTAAGTCAGTTTGGAAGTTCGATTGAATTTAGGGAAGTAGTGATATTCTAAGGAAATAAATTAGTCTTCATGTAATGGTAGAAAGTTGCTGCATTCAGTCACCCATTTGTATCTAATGCAGCAGATAAGGCTTACCAATGTCTTATTATTCATGAATTAATGTTGCTATACACTTTTTGCCTCCAAAAAGGGAATGGAATTCAAGGTAAAGTAATCCGAGGTCTTGTATGTAGGTGACTCGCACAAACAAGTCTGATGTGCCATAAAATGCAGCTGATTTTCGTTTTTCTTCAAATGTCATTCACTTTGCTGGTGTGTTAACTGGATGTTTCTGGAAATTTGCTTTAATTACTAAGAGAATTACTATTTTAAAGGAGCATTTGGACAATGTTTGCTTCAGTGTTAATTACGGAACACCAAAACAAGGCTCTCTAAACTACGAATTGATTCATGTCTTTTTTGATGTACAATCTGTCAGTCTAAGAATTTATTTTACTTTAGATGACAAAAGAGTTATATGTTAGTCTCAAGTGAAGAAGTAATCACTAATTCGACTAAAAGAGTCTCTATATTCTCCTAAAGTTCTTAGAGTTTCAGATGTTAACCTTTGACTTTAGATGCCAAGAATTTTTTATCATAGTCTCAGTAGAAGAGGACAGTATAAATGCTCAGTTTCTCCCTTTCTCTTTCTCTATGTTTCTTTTCTCGTTTCTCTGGGAATCTTTCAAATTCTAACACTTATAAGAAGTGTTGTTCCATTCAACTTATAGCTTCAAGTTAACGTCGTTTTACTTTGCAAGGGATCTGTAGGACTGAGGACACCTCTGACATCACCTCTTCGCTTGTGATCTGATGAGAAATTTATGATTAGAGGCCTTCCATTCTTTACCTTGTTTTTGGTGATATACACTAGCTATGTGTAAGAAAATATAGCAATACTTGATGGTCATTCTAATTGAAGTGGATAACTAGAAATTTTGAACAATGCGGATTCCCTTTGCTAGTGAAATAATTTTTTATATATTCTTGGTTGTTCGGGGTAAAGGGGGATGGGGGAGCTGTGAGGAGGATGTGGAGCAAAGCTTTCTCGGTTTCTTTAAATGTGCTTCTATGACAAGAAGTATTATATGAGGGAAACTAATCTATCATTTGTAAATCCAGTGACTTGGTAGCTTTCGATAGTGTTAGCAAATAAATGAGAAAGATCCTTAATTCTTTCCTCTGTCATTTTTTTTTCTGTATTGTTTCTTCGCATCTTGTGCTAAAACACGTCAATTTAAGTGATTCTGTTGCTTTCATGCCTGATTCGAAGTTCCAAATGGTGTCCTTTCAATGGGGATTCTATTAATTGGTGGAGTTTATACACTATGTTAGTTTTTATTCGTATGTGTAACGAAGTGCTCATAATGCTTTGATTCAGCATTATCTCTTTCTGTTGTGAACTTGACTGGATACATTTTTAGAGTCACTGAAACTGATGAATTTTTCTACTTTTGCTTTAATTTTCAGAATTGCAGAATTTTTCTTGCAATTTCTTCTTAGTTCCCACAAGATTCGAAGGAGCATCAGCAGCCTTTTATTTCTTTTTACCCTCTGTGGTTGCTCAATCAAGGAAGTTTATATCCCGTACTCATCTTGGTCCTTGCATTCACTTGAAGATGTCTTTGCGTAGACCTCCACTTCCTCGACTTCTGCTTAACAATGTGTCTTGCATGAGAAATGCTCAACAAATTTTGCGGCACGTAAATGTTTCCCTCCATGATGGTGGTGCACTTGTATTAACAGGCACTAATGGCTCTGGTAAATCCACATTCTTGCGAATGTTAGCAGGTTTCTCGAAACCATCAGCTGGTGAGATACTCTGGAATGGTCATGACATAACTGATTCAGGTGTTTTTCAACAGTACAAACTTCAACTCAATTGGCTCTCCCTTAAGGACGCTATCAAAGAGAAGTTCACAGTCCTTGACAATGTTCAATGGTTCGAAGTTCTTGAAGGCAAGGAAGGTAGGTCTCTGCCAGCTTTGGAGCTTATGGGGCTTGGAAGATTAGTAAACGATAAAGCACGAATGCTCTCTATGGGTCAGAGGAAAAGGGTACAGCTGGCCAGATTGTTGGCGATTGATCGGCCTATTTGGCTGCTCGATGAACCTTCAGTAGCATTGGATGACGAAGGTGTGAAATTGCTCGAGTATATTATCGCTGAGCACAGGAAAAAGGGTGGTATCGTCATTGTTGCCACCCATCTGCCGATCGAGATTGAGGATGCCATGTTTCTAAGGCTGCCACCACGGTTCCCAAGAAGGATGACATTGGTAGACATGCTCGATCGAGGTGGCCTCGACTGATTCTTTAAAGAAGATAGAGTCCAAATTTAAAGAAAACTGTGCAATAAATTCAAAAGGGTGTGTATGTGCCAAATTTTCTTGTAGCGGCATCAAAGTTTGCACTTTTGTTTCATTCTTGATGGTTGCAAGAATTTCTCTAGGATTTATATATTTAAATGTTTAGTATTAGCTTCAGTATCTTTACTTTGTTAGTTCCACATCATTTTACACTTCAATTTGCACATGCCTTCAAGCTTTGGTCTAATGGTAAGAGCCGCAACACGGGATGTTTGTATAAGACATACTTCAGCAGTTTGAACTTGTCACAGACAAAAGCTTGGTATTTAAGCCTCAAAGGTCAGAGGGGTGAGTCCATTATTCATTGAGTTTTGAACCGTGCACCGGCTGGTACTCGGGAACTTGTTGGGTTATCAAAAAGATGTGTAGATAGCACCTTGCATAAGTTTATCAGATGTAGTGCTCTCATATACAACATGTGAAATAGCTTAATTGTTTGTATGCTAGTTTGGAGCAGAGAATTAACAGAAGATGGTTGGGTGTTCATCTTTACCTTATCAACAGATTCAGTACTGATTTGGCTTTTGTAACAACTTTGGACATTACATGAGGTATAAGATAAGGTTGTGCAGAAGATTAACATGAGATGTGTGGGTGTTCATCTTTGTTTCGTCAGCAAACTGAGCAACTGACTGGGATTTGGTAACAACTTTTGGACACACTATTGTTTGGGTGCTGTAGTAATAAGATAATTTCAACATAAAATTCAGCACTATGTTCGGTTGCTACTTCTCTTTTTCATAAATAATATCTCATTACACAGAATTTTTACGTATTATCTAATGTAGGATAGAATGCACTCCCGTCCGTTCATGTTTCCTTGTCCATGTTTGAATGTACTCCCGTCCGTTCATGTTTCCTTGACCATGTTTGCCTTAACACATCCCTTAGCAATAAATAAGATGGTAGTTTTACTATATCACCCCTAATAATTCTAAGTCATCTCACTCATTGGGAAATAAATTGAAAATAATAGTAGTACTTAAATCTAAAGGTAAAATAATTATAAAATGGTAACTATCTCTTGATTTTTCAAACATGACAAGTAAAAGTGAACATATATTTTTAATATAGTGGACAGATAAATACGGAAGGACAGAGTAAAGCGAAAGATTGTGATAGTCCTCTCGATACCTTGTAGAAGGCTTTGTAACTAGAAGCCGGTTTCCCATCTTGTCAGCCTTTTCCTAGTGTGTGGAGCCCGAACAAGAAAGATGTCAGTACTTTATTATTGGGTGAATGATGCTCATTTCGCCTGCTGTTCTACTTATTTCTCCTTCGAATCTCACTCTCTCGTCACGTTTGCTGACAACCTACTTTCCATTTTTGGAGCACTGTTCTTGAGATTGATCTAAATATACTAGTCATCGATTAAAGATATTAAATTGCAAAACAAGTTCTATATGGCAAACGAACTTATAATCTATTTTTACAAAGAGAAAAGCATATATTTTGAATTATACACTGTATAATAATTTGTAATATATGAAATCAAATGCGTAGTCAATCAGAAACTCAAATTATAGTTTTTGTATTACTAATATCATATCACGATTCTTATATTATTAATTTCTGCATAACTTATCTCTGAACCAAACACATCAAGAGTGTAACTTTATGGTTGCTGGTGGTTTGCATTTTTTGGAATTTGGATCTTACCATCTTTAAAAGCCACGCAAGTAGAAATAGTTAAGCTACTAAGTTAAAGTAGTTGATGTTAAGTAACTCTTTTTTTATTTTTTTGTTTTTTATTTTATTTTTTATAAACAGCAACCCATTTAAAGGAAAAACGTGTGTCCTGTCAAGGTGTTTTCTATTCTAAAAGCTCGAGCTAGAGAGTCGAAACCTAATAGCTAATTCTACCTTTTTAACTTTCATAATACACCCAACCCACCCCCAATCTTACCCACACAATTCTCACTGAAAGCCAAAAAGAAATTAATGGAGGTCAACTACGCCAACTTTCTTCATAAATCTTGATGCAATTATAAAACAAGAACGTGGTAAAGACCAAAACCAGTCTAGACTAAATTCTTTATGCAATTATAAAACAAGAACATGGTACCGACCAAATTAATCTATATTTAAACGAGTAAGATTTGTGACTAATTATATAAAATGTCCAAACTTGCCTTTATACATAATTTGTGAAATGGTCTGCTTTAGCTTTTCGTTTAAATTTGGGGTGAATCATGTATTTGGCTTGATAAAAGTGGCATACATTTGCCCTTATTTTTCAACTCAACTAACGAAATCATTAAAAAAATAAAATGAAAAAGACCCTATATTTGCTTGATTCACGAGTTGTTTTATGTTACTTATATTAAGCTAACTTTAAACAGAGGACAAGCAAAAATAATTTCTCAAAGCAGGGGCCAGATTTTGACTCTTATCATTTTTTAATTATTCTGTTAGCTGAGTTGAAAAATAAGGAAAAATGTGTGTCAATTTTGCAACGACGAGAGTATATGATTGACCCTAACTTTAAAGCAAAAGTAAATTATTTTGCAAACTCTAAGAGTAATTTAGGACCTTTTCATAATAACATGTAAGCATTTGAGTTTCAGATCTACTGATCATCAAGAAGTATAGTGGAATGATTAAAATTCTCCATTTTTAAATAGAGGTCTTTAATATGCAATTTTTTTTGTAAAAAGACCTACACATGTCTGAGTTAATCATGCCAATAAATTTCGACTATAGAGTTTTTTTTAAAACAAAAGTGTTTAGAATGGGAAAAGATTCTCAATCATACAAAAAGTTCCTCTCCAATTATTACCGATCTATTCAACTGTGCCATCAATTTTCCCTTTTAAAAAACTCTCTAAATTATTGAAAATAGAAGAAAGTTATTTTATATTTGATTTTTGGTCCAAAAATACACCTAAATTATTAGAAATGAGACAAAAATACCTTCAATTTTGATTGTTGGTCCAAAAATACCTCTGAACTATAAACAATAAGAAAAAGATATCCTTGAATTCCTGTTCATAAAATACAGGAAGACCTTGAGTAATTGGGATGAAGAAACAAAAAATCTGTGGGGGAAATATTTTTGTAAAAGAGAATACTCCTTCCTTCTCAAAATATTTATCGTCCTTACTAAAACTATTTTATCTTAAAATATTTATCGTTTTATTTAATCAAGACAATGTTAAATAACTTTTTTCCATTTTACCCTTATATTAATTAGCAACATTTAAGAGGTTCTCACCATTAATAGAGTAGATATATATTGAAGAGAGATTACATGAAATATATTAAGAGGTTAAAATGTTATCATTATAAATATTTTTTTAAGGGACGTATAAATGAAAAAAGCGACATATATTTTGACACGTTTGAGAGTATCTTTATGGACTTTTTCTAACTTTCAAGTTGACTTTTTTCTCTTTAAATAATGTAAATAATGTAAAAGTAACAGGAATAAATACGACTTTTAAATTGGAGCTGCTTTTCAGTTTGATTTTGTGTGACGTGGGTTTATTATTTTTATATTGGGGTATGTGAATCAGGTCGTGTTTCTTGAATATCCACAAGGACCCATGTGCTTTGGGGTCCTCAATGTTAGTAGTACAATTATTCTCTTTGGAAGCATCTAATTTATCGCACATTGCCAAATGTAACTTGTTTTTGCTTTAGAATTCAAGTTTATGTTACATCAATAATGTCTTATAATATTTCAAATACATCAATAATATCTCAAAAACAATAATTATGTTATTGAAGATAGTTTAATTTTATCTATTTTTGCTATATTAATGATAATCATATAAATATAAGTACTTATGTTGTCACTTGTCAGTGCATTGAGATCTCAGAGGTGGATGCGGCCTTACAATATTATGTTCATCTAAATTCGATATTTTTTTTAATGTCAAGTATAATTCATGTGTAAATATTCACTAAGAATGCAATAAATAATACGCTTGGACCCATAATTATTGCATATAAATCTTTCTATTGCTTATTCATGAATTCACTAAGAGTGCAATTGGCTTATTTTTTTTTTTTTTTTTGTTTTTTTTGCTTATAAGTGAGGTTATGAAAAAAGTCTAACTTATCTTCCGGAATGAAACATATCTTATTCAATAGACGAGCGGTGTGAGTTCAAGTCCAACATAAGCTATTCGAGTTTTCGAATGGTTATGAAAAAGGACTAAATACAAAAAATAATTTATTTTTTTTTTTTTTTATTTGAAATTTTGAAACATATGTTTTTAATAGAAATTGTAGTTTTTGGTGAAATGTCAAGTCCAAAAAAGCTAATTTTTTTTTGAAAAATAAGTTTTTGAGTTTTTGGTACTTTTAGTATCTTTGATTAGTAAAAAAGTGGAAAAAAAAATCTTAAAGTTAAGATTTAATTCATAAGGCTAATTTTTAGTATCTTTGATTAGTAAACGAGTGGACTACGTTCTTACTTAAGATTTAATTCATAAGGCTAATTTTATGTTGTCGTGAGGCTATTGGTTAGGTGGATTGGACAAACTTAATATAATTCTTTATTTTGACATGATTTGATACCTATTTTGATGAAAAATTCCTAATCAGATTTAGAACTTTCAAAACGTGCAAGGACAATTGTACTTATGATCCACAAATATAAATACTTATAATTGTCTTTCTAGGCCATTTTCGAATTAAATATGAAAAAAAAAAAAAAAGTTGCCTGTGAAGAAGACAGATAATTCTTACTCACAAGTTACTTATGTCAAATATTATTCTTTTTGAAAAATAATAATACTAGTGACTTCTCTATTTTTGTAAATGAAAAGCTGGTTATTCTAATACTCTAGTAGAAAGAGTTTGAATTATATACATTGTTAATATAATCTTATTTATATTATCAAGTCATGTAAAAAAAATCTATAGATAAATCTTCTTGAAAAATTAATTATGTAATCTTGAAAATAAAACACTTGCTACACAGTTAAAGATGACTTGACGGTATATATATATATATATATATATATATATATATATATATATATCGGGGAAAAATGAGTTTTTTTTTTCTTACACACTCTTTAATTTTGCAACCAAATAAGTTGCCTTGAAATTTTGCCACTGTAATCAAGATTTAATATATATGTATAAAGAATAATATTAATCTTATATAAGCAGTATAAGTTTTTGGTAAATGATATTTAACTAATCACCTTTGAGCCCATGTGGCTCCACTATTTATCTAAATGTCATTATTAGTATGATAACACAATGCTCTTCCAAATGCAATCACATACTCCAACTTTAATTTAAACTAATCAATTCCGCCATATTCCGTCTTAAAAATAAAAAAATAAAAAAAAAATGACTGCATTCAATGCATATTGTTACGAGGATTATCATAATTCGTTTGTTATTACGTGTAATCTAAATCTATCACATCATTTTTTCCATAAATTAGGATTACCATAATGATAATATTATAAAATTTTTTATGTTGTATGTAAAGTTAAACGCTTTTTATATTCCTGCCAATTTTACATTGTTCAATTTATTATACTACCTATTTTGAACTTGTCCAAATCCAGATCTGGATCCGAAATATATGCTACAGAACATTATTTTATCATTTTTTTTTTCTTTTAACTAACAATGAGTACTAACTTAGTACCAATACACATCTTTTCATTTAGTATACTAATGTAGATTTTTCATCGCAAATTCAAATGTAATCAGGCTCGAATATGAGTATTAAAGATTGCGTTGAATAAAAAACTTGTCGAATGATAGGATACTATATTCACCTTTTTTTTAATCTTTCTAATAATGAGCACACATCTAGTAAAAATATAGAGGGTACTGTTTTGAACTTGTCCAATCAGTTAGACGTATATGCTCTGATGATATACCAACTTCTACAGCTACTACTGATTGTGACTTGTAACTTACATAGTGAACTTTCGAGAAACATTTTGAATAAATTATTTTGAGATGTGTAGTTAAGTTGTTTTGGAGAAACAAAAGACTATTATATTATAAAAAATAATGAAGCTTTTAGCCTCAACAGTGTACTCTATCTGGTTCATTGTATGTGACATTGTAGTATTTGAAGAGTTAAATTAGTTTTTCCTTTGTCTATATGTTTTTTTTAAAATACTTTTCTAATATTGTAAGCTCTTAACTATTGTAATTTAGTAATTTATAGTAGTTTTGCATAGTTTTCTAAATATCGCTAATTTTATTTTCAAATTCATGCTGAAAATTATTTTCGTACTCCAAACTATATCACATAAAGTAGAACAAAAGAGTACTATAAAAGTTCCAGACACAAATTTAAAAACATAGGCAGATCTAGCTTTAAAGCACAGGGTTCACATGAATTTAATAACTTTTATCCAAATCATATTACTCTATCCGTTCACTTTTACTTGTTCACTATATTAAGAATTCTTTTTCTTTTACTTGTCAATTTTAACATATCAAAAAAAAAAAAAAAACATACTCCCTTTGTTTCGATTTATGTAAATTCATTTGATTAGGCACGGAGTTTAAGAAAGAAGATAACATTTTAACTTGTGGTGTCAGATGAGTCGCACATATTTTTTGTGGCTATAAATCGTTGCATAAATGTAAATCGTTCCCAATTACAGAAAGAGGTAATTCTTTTAGCACAATCTAGCAAGGAAATATGTTCACATAAATTGGAAACAGAGAGAATATATTTTTCATGTTTTATCCTTAACATTAATTACTTATTTCTCAAATCATCCCAAGACTTAAGATGATACCCCAAATTAATATGAACACTCTGATAAAATATACACTTCATTTATTATCTTTAAAAATAAGGCGCAAAGTCCATTATAAACAAGTAAAAGTGAATGGAGGCAGTACTTATATTAGAAAGTTCATTAAATATCTATAAATACCTAACTATGAATCTTGTTATTATTGTATATCAACTTCAGACCGCGGTAAAAATTTATTGTTTGGTACACATCCCATAATTAAGTTTAGAATTAATATTATACTCTATTTGATTGAAAGTATAAATTATTTTTAATTTTTAATCAAACAAAATATAAATTTAGTCCAAATTTAATTCTGAATATCCTATCTTATCGCATCAAACTTAAGATTATTTCATTTCACCTCTCAAATGAAATAAATTAACCCCGAATCAATAGTTTCGGAATAATTTAGTCCGCGATTCCAAAAGTTATTTAAAAAAAGTTTACGTGACAAAATTCTCATCTTGTGACCGGTCTCTAAAGATGGCACGTGGTCATCACGTGCTATATCTGACAAGCAACAAGCTAATAACACTAATTCCACAAGATATCTTGAATGGTACTAAAATTTTATTAAATCCTTACAAGAACACAAATTTTATTTATAATCTTATGATCTCCAAAAAAAAAACTAAAATAATTTTATGATCTCCAAAAAAAAACTAAGTCTTGGGGTTTATTGAAAATGAAGAAAAAATCATGGGGTTGTACAATTATCACTCAATTTTCATTATGTTTATCTCTTTTTCTTGTTATCAATTTGTGTCAAAATCAAAATCAGAAACCAATTATTAGAAATGGAAATGTGAATATACCTATGGAATTATATTTCATTAGTGTTACAGGGGGTGTTAGGACTATTGAAGAACAGACACTTCTTCTCAAACAGGTTAGTTTCTCAATCATTCTTGAAAAAGTGGTTATTTGTGTAAAGGAATGATTTTTATTTGAATGTTACTTGTTGGGGCATGTATTTTTGAGCTGAATTTTGGTTAGGTGAAGATTGTCAGTTAGTTCAGTTTGTTTTCTATTCTTTTTGGTTAGTATTTCCATCAATCTTGGAAAAAAAAGTGTTTTTTGTTATTTGTGTAAAGGAATGGTTTTTATTTGAATGTTCCTTATTGGGGTATGTTTTTTTGAGCTGAATTTTGGTGGTGAAGATTGTCAGTTAGTTCAGTTTGTTTTCTATTCTTTTTGGTTAGTTTCTCCATCAATCTTGGAAAAAAAAGTGTTTTTTGGTTATTTGTGTAAAGGAATGGTTTTTATTTGAATGTTACTTGTTGGGGCATGTTTTTTTGAGCTGAATTATGGTTTGGTGAAGATTGTCAGTTAATTTAGTTTGTTTTCTATTCTTTTTGGTTAGTTTCTGCATCAATCTTGGAAAAAAAATGTTTTTTTTTTTGGTTATTTGTGTAAAGGAATGGTTTTTATTTGAATGTTCCTTATTGGGGCATTTTGTTTTTGAGCTGAATTTTGGTTTGGTGAAGATTTTCAGTTAGTTCAGTTTATTTTCTATTCTTTTTGGTTAGTTTCTCCATCAATCTTGGAAAAAAAGTGTATTTTGGTTATTTGTGTAAAGGAATGGTTTTTATTTGAATGTTCCTTATTGGGAGATGTTTTTTTGAGCTGAATTTTGGTTTGGTGAAGATTGTCAGTTAGTTCAGTTTGTTTTCTATTCTTTTTGGTTAGTTTCTCCATCAATCTTGGAAAGAAAGTGTTTTTTGGTTATTTGTGTAAAGGAATGGTTTTTATTTGAATGTTACTTGTTGGGGCATGTTTTTTTGAGCTGAATTATGGTTCGGTGAAGATTGTCAGTTAGTTCAGTTTGTTTTCTATTCCTTTTGGTTAGTTTTTCAATCAATCTTGAAAAAAAAAGTTTTTTTTTTGGTTATTTGTGTAAAGGAATGATTTTTATTTGAATGTTCCTTATTGGGGCATGTTTTTTTGAGCTGAATTTTGGTTTGGTGAAGATTGTCAGTTAGTTCAGTCTGTAGTAGAAGAATTTAGCAACTCTGTTTTCTATTTTTTTTGGCATTCCTTCTCAAACAGGTTAGTTTCTAAATCGATCTTGAAAAAAGTTCTTGTTTTTTTGGTTATTTGTGTAAAGGAATGATTTTTATTTGAATGTTCCTTGTTGGGGTATGTTTTTTGAGCTGAATTTTGGTTTAGTGAAGATTGTCAGTTAGTTCAGTTTGTAGTAGAAGAATTTAGCAACTCTGTTTTCTATTCTTTTTGATTAGTTTCTCCATCAATCTTGGAAAAAAGTGTTTTTTCGTTTATTTGTGCAAAGAAATGATTTTTATTTGAATGTTTCTTGTTGGGATATGGTTTTTTGAGCTGAATTTCGGTTTGATGAAGATTGCCAGTTCTATTCTTTTTGCATTTCTTCTCAAGCAGCTCAGTTTCTCAATCAATCTTGAAAAAAAGGTCCTTTTTTTTTGGTTATTTGTGTGAAGGAGTGAATTTTATTTGAATGTTCCTTGTTGGTAATTGGGACATGTTTTTTTAGCTTAATTTTGGTTTGGTGAAGAATGCCAGTTCTATTCTTTTTGCATTTCTCAAGCAGCTCAGTTTCTCTATCAATCTTGAAAAGAAAAAAAGGAAAAAAAAATTGGTGTTAATTTGTATAAGTGATTTTTTTTAACTGAATTTTGGTTTGGTGAAGATTGGCGGTTAGTTCAGTCTGCAGTAGAAGAATTTAGTAGCTTTGGTTTCTATTCTTTTTGCATTACTTGGTTGAGGATAAGTAATCAGCTTCAGTATATAATTTGGAGGTGTATTCATGCAAGATTGGATAAGATTTAGAATGATCATATTCAGCAGAAGGGGCAAGCACACATCGAGGATAAAATGAGAGAAGGTCACTTGAAATGGTTTTGCTATGTTATGCATCCATCTCCAATGCGCCGGTCAGTAGGTGTGAAATTATGGCGACTGCAGATGTTAAAAAGGAACGAGTTTGCATCCATGTAGACTTAGAGAAAATATGACAAAATGGAAGAAAAAGATCTATATAGCGATACTAGTTAATTGGAAATATGTTTTGGGCACGTTAGTACTTTTACTTTAAGTCCCATGTTTTTTAGGAGTCTTTCCAAGGTTTAAATTGCAGAAGAAAATATAGAGAAATTTGAATACTTTTTATTTTTTACTTTTATTTTGTATAAAAGTGGTATGAGATGAGCTTAAATGGAATGACATGGTCAGTGAGGATTTGTATGGATGACCGCAATCTGCTTGGGTTGAGACATAGTAGTTGTTCAATATATCATTTGGAGAAAGAAATGGACCATCCTTTCTGTTCAAAGCCGCTGAAACAATAGAAATTATGATGTTCTTTGATATTATCAGCATTGGAATTTTGCAACTGGTTTTTGCCAAAGAGAATAAGTTGAAAGGAGAAAAAGTAGACATACAGTTCATTCTATTTGTATCATTCTGGTCATTGGTTTTGTAGAAAAGTGACTTTCAATAAAACATTCCTTCATTTTCTTTGATGTGATGTCAAAATGCCTTTGACGAGAGTCATCTCTATTGCATCGTATTCGTTTTTTGACTGATTCATTTTTGCTGGAATCTTATATTGAAGGTGGAGAAGGTAGCAAAGAAGCTCAATGCTAGATTCGTTATCAACATAAGTGAACTCGGGGAAGATGATCCGCTTATGCAAAATGTAAGCCCTTCAATGACTTTAAAAGTGCAGAATTTAGTGGTTATATTGCTAGACTGGGATCTAACACGCAGCTACTTAATGGATTGTGTTCAAAGTAGATAACTTACTAAGTTTTTTTGTCACCAACTTAGCGACTATTGTTTGGTTTTCTTTCATATTTTTCAAGATCCAATAGTACAAAACACATTTCATTGTGTGCATATTATTAATTTCATCATTTTTCCAATATCGGGAACTGATCGTACTGCTCAGGCTTCACATGAGTTGTTTAACCATGCAAGAACTTCTGTTAGGACACATGGCTTGTTAACTTCTCTTCTTGTGCAAAAAATGTTTGGCTTGTGAACTTGGTGCTCTTTCAAGTAGCAAGATCCCAGTAGTAGTTACCAGTGAAACACATGCTGGCAACCATAGGCGGATCCAAGATTTAAAGTTTTTACGTTGCTACTTTCTACAACTGTTTCAAGTTAATATACGATAATTACTGGGTTCACAGTCAAATTTATAGATATTTAGGGCCAGTTTGGCCATGAGAATTATTCACTTTTTTCCGGATTTTTTTCCCACTTTATGGTGTTTGCCCATAAAAATTCCAAATACAATTGTATTTGGAATTTGAAAAACAAACAAAACCTTGTTTTTCACTTTTTTCACTTTTTCCATTTTCTGTTTTGGACCCTTACTTTTGTTTTTTGTTTTCTATTTTTACCCTAAAAGTTTTTATGTTTCTCAAATTTTAACCTAAAAGTCCATATAACTTTTTTCACTGGTCAGAGGCAACTTATGTTGCTCAGTTGCTCTCCACTCCAACAACATTCAACATCATGTGCTAAAAAGCCTCTAAAAGAAAAGACACGAGTGGTAATTTTGCAACAAAGCCATATTTAGAGATGCTATATTTTCTGTGTACACTAGTAAGCCTCCCAGTTGCAGCCTTTTGATGAAAAAAAACCATTACTTTGAGCACTCCATAAGCTGATCTCGAGTATAGTTGCTATATTTCTCGCACTAGTTATGTTTATTAATTGCTTTGGGTGGTTTTGCTAGGTTTTAGAAATTGGAGTATAAATCATATTTCATGTTTCTTAGAAAAAGTACATTTCAACAACCAAATATTATTTTCAAAAACTATGGCCAAACACAACACCAACTTTAAAAATTCCAAAAAAAGTGATTTTTTTTTTTTTTGTTTCTATGGCCAAACGCCTACTTAGTGAATATTTTAACACATATATAAGGTTTGAGCAAAAGCTACCGGGTTCCCGTGAACCCGCATGCAACGCGCTGGATCAACCCCTGTTCACAACTTTGTCTGACAAAATGAATCCTGAATCCTCACCCTAACACAAACCATCCACCCCATTTGTCCTGTTAAGGAACTCATCACTGCAATGACAATGAGCCTTTTTTATTCGCCAATGAGAATTTGACGAAGTGATAATCTTACACCTCTAACACCCCCTTCCTTGGCAGGTTACTCAGCATTTTCCTTCCGTGAAGATTCCGTGGTATGCTCCTCTATGAATGAACAGTTCGTGTCTCTTGGACCAACTTTTTTTACTTTTAAATCTGGGTTTCATCATTTGAAATGAATTGTCTTTCCGGTTTCCCTTCAGCCATCCTCAACTTGTAGGTACTCTACTCGATCTCTCGAAGGACAGGGGGTGGATCACTACCTTAAACAATTCAAGTTTGCCCATGGAAGCTTAGATATTATAGTTGTGGATACAGGATTATATGAGGTAAATATTTGTATCTTTTGTCTGATTATATTGGCCTTTTACGCCTGTTATAGCTGGCAGGATTCTTTAAGCGCTTTCAAGTTTCAACTGTCATCTTGACGTTATGTGTCTTTTATATCTGAGTTGGCATATCACATACATCCAAGGATGCCCTTGTTTTTATTTCTCAGAAGAACGCAGACATTTATAAACAGTTAATACTTGAATGTGTGAAATGGCTTATGATCTATTTATATTTCAGTTATCTAATTGCTTCATTTCTTTACGTTTGATTGGAAGTTGTTTTTTGAGAAAAGTAAAAAATGAATCTTCAAGAAAACAGCTCTTATCATGCTTATTTTTGACAAAGACTTGGATGATCATATAAACGAGGTTCCACTATAGATGTATTTCTCCCATCTCACCCTTATTCTCAACTGGTTCCAGAAAACTAGTCCCGTCCTTTTCCCACTCTCCAGAGAGGGATATAATTCTCATTCTTAATTTACATACATTTTAACATTTTTAATTTCCTTTTGCAGTAGAGCTTTCTATAGTTTAACTTTGTTGTTCTTGTTGCTAGGCTTCTGCAAATGGTGCTGGAGATAGACAGTCACAATGGCTGATAGACACACTTGAAAATAGTGAAAGCAAATGGTACCTTCAGACTGCACTATTTTACTCCAAAGAGAAAATATGTGATTAAAGTGATATTGTGTAAATGCAGGTGCATTGCTGTCGGATTTCATCCATTGGTAGATTGCGAAGAAGATACTTCTCAAATGAAACTAAAACACGAAGTCAAGTCTTTACATGGCGTATTTCTGAAATACGGGGTGGTAAGTCAGGATTTTAATGCTACGACTCCATTTCTTCAGCAACTTTTCAGAGCAAACAACCTGATGAATACCTTAATACCAGATACCACTTTCGTCTGCAAAATCTGCTTTCTATATAAAATTTAATAACCTAGGGCTTTGGTCTAGTGGTAATAGCACAACATGTGATGTGTGTGTTAGGCGTACCTCACGGGTTCAAACCCAACCACAGTCAAAAGGGTAGAGGAGCCGGCTCATTATCCGCCGAGTCTCGAACCTTGCGCAACTAGCCTTCGAGAATTTCTCGGTTATCAAGAAAATATTTGAGTAACATATGATGTTCCTGTTTTGCTTTTTCTTGTTTAGGATGCATATATAAGTGGGCAGGCTTGTGCTGACAATGTTGAGGAAAGACCTATTGCAAATTCCAAAAATGGAACTGCCAGATATAAAGGACCTTTGCTGACTAAAATGAATCAGAACTTGCCCTGCTCTATGTGAGTGTTTTTCTTAGTGTTCAGTAGACTTATGAGACTCGAGCGATGTTTGCTCAGAACCTCAAAAAATACCGCTGTACCCATGTTAGATCCTCCAAAAACGCGTTACTTTTAGAGGATTTGACACGCACTTGGCGACATTTTTGGAGGATCCGAGCAATATAGGACTCAAATTTACACTTTCTGGCTATCATTGTATAACCTTTTCTCTTCATTTTGGATTTTTCTAGGGAAAAAGTAAATGGATTCCTCCTACACAAAGTCAGTGCTCTAGAGATTGTGAGTATCTTTTTTTAATCTGGTTGAATATTTTAGACAAGCCCCTTATATTATGTTCTTGATGTTTTAACAATTAGTATTTCTGACAGGTATCCTACTTAGTCACATTGGAAGGTGATGTTGTGCAGAAAATTTTTCTCCATCAAAGAGGCAAAGATATTATGTAGATACTCTAAAGCTCCAAAAATCATTTAGTCGGAAACATTTTCTTCCGATCCCCTTTTCTCGTTCAAGTTATCGTCGTGGGAAAGAATGAAGAAGATTAGAGATCCAATCAAATATTGGTGAAGAATCGTCGTTCTCGTCTTTCCAGAATAAGGGAGGAAAGAGAATTGGATTCAATGTTCGTGCTCAAGTTCGAATTAACAGAATATTCTCCATTTCGAGTCCACAATTCTGGTGGTTTAAATAAAAGGAAATAGATTTGGTATAGGGTGTGTTTGGTCAGCGTGCTTCCAAACCTTTTTGATTTGCCTTAGTTGAAATTATATACTTTTGCAATTGTAAATTGTCAAATCTTTTAAGGTGTTTCGAGCATGCTGGTGTTGATTTTGAATGTAACTGGATTTATATAAGTTTTATGCAGTGGGATCATTTGGTACACGGTATAAGGTGGGATATCCAACACGAACTTTGGGATTAATTTTGTACCCTGTTTGGTAGAAGGAATAAGATTATCCCAGGATAAATTTATACGTTCTACCAAACAAAGTATCATAGTTAAAGATGGGATATCCCACCTTATCCCATTAACTTTGGGGTTGTTTTATCCCATCTTTTAGATGGGATAAATTAGTCCCAGGATGGATTATAATACCGGAATAATTTTGTCTGCGTACCAGACGACCACTTGATGGTATAAAAAGATTTATCATTAAGTCACTGTACTGTCATATAAGAAAATCTTTATATTGTCAACTAGAATTCTTGTATATATACTTCTCCGAAGACATTCATAAATAACTCTACCCTAGCTTTAGCGTTTTAATGTAAGCAAGGAGGAGGGATTAACATATTTAAGCGATAAATCAGATACCTACTATGGTACAGCTTAAGTAGCTAAAAGAATAGCTAAAAGAAGTGTAACGGACGAAAGTTGTTGGAAATTAGCATACCGAAAGATTAATTGGCCAAAATAACCATGAGTAAGCTATTCCTTCGATAGCCAACTCGTTATAGACTTAGGAAGTCTGCGGTCAACTATTAACCGACTGGTCTTAGATTCGAATCACATTCGTTGTTGTTATTATTATGTATCTTGAAGCACAAGTGTTTTTCCGTCACGCGATTTAATTTCGATACCTTCCTTAAGAAAGAAACTATTAGAAGGAATCCATCAGAAAATATCTCACCACAATCTGTCAAAACAAGCTCAATCAATCGTCAATCTCCAATCCAAATAATAACTACAGTGAATTGTGATTTTGGATAAATGTATATTTTTATATTAAAATATATTAATTCAGCTTTTTCATCTCTTCCAAATCCAAATATACATACTTACCATACATGTGTGCAGATAAAAGATTTCCACTGAAATCAAATTGGATTAATTAGCTCATGCTGTTCTATATCTTTGGACCAAAATACGCTTCCATTTCGACATGTACTAGGCAAAACTTTACAACACTAACCAGTAAATAAGTATTCAAAAGAGGGCAAAATAGTCCCTTAAGTATGCACTTAACAGTTTTTTTTTTTTTTTTTTAAATTTGTCAAAAATAAACACTTTTAGCCTCCATCAAATATTTATATAACTCTGTTGGTTAGATTTGACGGAAACTATGAAAAAAAAAATTAGCAGTAACTCACATTTAGCAGTGATTTTAGTAGTGTTTTTTGGTTGTCACTTATTAATTTTTAAGTCTATTCTGTTAATTGGATTAAGGTGTTTCACTTTAGCAAATTTAAGAAATTAAGAGGGTGTTTGGATTGACTTTTTAAAAGTAGCTTATAAGCTAAAAATTAAAAGTCATAAGTTAAGAATACCCAATTTTTGACTTTTAGCTTATTTTTGTATTTTTTTAATCTGAAATCAAGTGTTTAAAAATATTTTTTATTTTATCCAAATACATAGAAAAGAGCTCAAACGCCAATAAATACTTGAATTAAGCCCATCCAATCATGGTCAAAGTTATACTTGAAGTACCAAAATAGACCTACTATGATAGATAACGGACAAATGTGGCAAAAACTTCAATTTTTTTTTTAAGTCAAATGGTCCTTTAAGTTATGGAGTTGATGCATGTCTAAAAGACTAAAAGAAGGTTACAAATGATACTTGGCAAGAGAAATGTAGAGACCCGAATCTTTTCGGGTCGACCCGGAACACAACTCTAGGTTTGCAGCCATGGCCATGTCTTCATTTTCTTGTTTTTATCAAAAAATTCTGAGCTTTAATTTACTCTTGTAGCTCTTGTTTGGATGGTTATTAACTAAGTATTGTCATTCTAAGCTCCTGTTTGGCCATAGATTGAAAAAAAAAAAAAGGTTTGAAAACATTGATTGTTCATGGAATTTGATCAGTTTCTGGAAAAAAATTGAAGAAAAATTTTCAAGGTGAATTTTTTTTCATAAATGCATGTTCAAACATAACGTCAAGTTCCAAAAATTGTTTTTGTGGTGAATTTTATCAGTGTTTGGTTTACTAATGTAGCTCTCTGAGAAGAATAAAGTTGGGAAAATTAAGAATTTTCCTAAAAGGGTGTGTTTGGTATGAAGGAGAAATGTCTTTTTTTATTTTTTTATTTTTTTTTTATGTGATGAATTTCATCAGTGTTTGGTTTACTAATGTACCCCTCTGAGAATAAAGAAAGTTGGGCTTTTTTTTTTTGGTGAAAACTAAGAATTTTCCTAAAAAAAGTTAGCCCATATAGAGTAATGAGGTTAAATTTTGTCTTGTAGTTCTTGTTTGGATGGTTGTTACCTATTGTATTGTTATGCTAAAATGGTATGTTTGGTATGAAGATTAGATTTTTTTTTTTTTTTTTTTTTTGTGGTGAATTTCATTGGAGTTTGGTTACTAATGTAGCCCTCTGAGGAGAAGAAAGTTTGGAACTTTTTTGGTGAAAACTAAGAATTTTCCTAAAAAAAGTAAGACCAGAAAGAGAAACTAAGAGACCGGTATCTTGGCGGGGTGACCCAGAATGCAACCCGACGATTGCAGCCATGGCTATGTCTTTATTTTATTGTTTTATCAAAATGATCTGAGCTTTAATTTACTCTTGTAGCTCTTGTTTGGATGGTTGTTACCTAATTTATTGTGTTGTTATTCTAAAAATGTGTCTTTGGTATGAAGGAAAACGTTTCATCAGTGTTTGGTTTACTGATGTAGCCCTCTGAGAAGAAGAAGGTTTGGATTTTTTTGGTGAAAACTAAGAATTTTCCTAAAAAAATGTTAGCCCAGAAAGAGAAATGAGGTTAAGAGAGAGGAGATTTCTTGTTAAGGGTGGTTGCCCCTCTCTGTTGTGCCAGTGATTTCTCATATGAAAAAAATAAAAATAAAAAATAAAAAAAAAATCAAACAACCCTTGAAATTTTGAGTCAAAGTGGTCCTTTAAGTTATGGAGTTGAGCTAAGTTCATCTCACAAAGAAGAGCTTGAGAGAATCCTGAGGTTACAATTAATACTTGGCAAGAGAAATTAAGGAGACCTGTTTCTTGGCGGGGCAACCCGGATCTGAACCCGAGGTTTGCAGCCATGGCGATGTCTTCATTCTCTTGTACCAGACTAATGGGTTTTTACAATTTAATCTGGTGAGAAAATGACAAGAATGGTCTCTTATGTTTGAAGGTAGGTTCAAAATAGCTCCTTAAGAAAGTTGGGAAATTTTCTGGTGAAAACTAAGAATTTTCCTAAAGAAAGTTAGCCCAGAAAGAGAAATGAGGTTAACAGAGAGGAGGGATTTTCTTCTAAGGGTGGTTGCCCCTCTCTGCAACTCCAGTGATTTCTCTTATGAAAAAGGAAAAATCAAACAGCCCTTTAAATCTCAGGGAAAAATTGTTCACACCCTCTTGAGATTTTTGCCTCAAATGGTCCTTAATGTTATGGAGTTGAACTAAATTCATCTCACAAAGAAGAGAGAGAGAGAGAGAGACAGAATTCTGAGGCTGCAATGATACTTGGCAAGAGAAAGTAAGAGACCCGAATCTTGGCGGGGCGACCCGGAAGGTGACCCGTTTTTGTGTCATGTAACCGAGGTCTGCAGCCATGGCATGTCTTTGTTCTCTGGCTTTACAACAGATGAGCTTCAGTTTTACCCTTAAGGGCATCTCTGGTATGGAGGAATATGTTTTTTTTTTTTTTTAAGAAAGTTGGGAAATTATCAGGTGAGAGCCAATAATTTGCTAATGAAATTTAGCCCAGAAAGAGAAATGAGGTTAATAGAGAGAAGGAATTTTTTGTTAAGGGTGGTTGCCCCTCTCTGTTGTGCCAGTGATTTTCTTTTTAGTAACTAAACCAACAGCCCTTGATCATGAAGTACACAAACAAATTGAAACATATGCTCAGCCGTAGATCTCAGTGTGTGTGTTGCTTTTTCCCCCTTTTGGAGTAATTGTGCAAAAAAGGATGTGATGACGGTAATGTTTTACTCTCTGGGCTAACAAAATCGGGCATTGAGGACAGTCCGACCCGTATCTCTTCCTGGCAAATCCCAGGATGGCATGCAACTGAGGCTTTCTCTTTTGCATGCAACCGGTGATTTTGCACTCATGGCGTGGTTGCCTTCCCTTTGTCCAAGCAAAAACGCAGTATCTGAGCCTCAAATTTTTGTGCTTTAAAGGGTCGTTTGGTTGTTGGTTAGGATGCGAGTTATTCGTGTTAGGATGATTATTTCCCCCTTTGGAGTAATTGTGCAAAAGAGCTTTCATGATGGCAACGTTTTACTTTCTGGGCTAACAAAATTGGACATTGAGGACAGTCCGACCCGTATCTTGGCTTGGCAATCCCAGGATGGTGTGCAACTGAGGCTCTCTATTTTGCATGCCCAAGTTTACCCTTTACTGAAATGGATTTATTACTATGGCACGAAGAATAAACTCTAATTGTAAATGCCGAACCAGAACTGGAAGTAGCAACGAAAGAGATAAAAGGAATACCATTGCGCAGAGAAATTCTCGTCATCTTCAATGAATTGGTGGAAATTTTTCAGCGGATGTAAGAGAGAGAAAGAGGGAATTCTGAGGCTGCAATTGATACTTGGCAAGAGAAATTAAGAGACCCGTATCTTGGCGGGGCGACCCGGAATGCAACCCGCGGTTTGCAGCCATGGCGATGTCTTTATTCTCTTGTTTATACAACAGATAGGAGCTTCAATTTTACTCTTGTAGCTCTTGTTTGGATGGTTGTTACCTATTGTATTGTATTGTTATGCTAAAAGGGTGTGTTTGGTATGAAGGAAATTGTTTCTTTTATGATGAATTTCATCAGTGTTTGGTTACTAATGTAGCCCTCTGAGAAGAATAATGTTGGGAAATTTTCTGGTGAAAACT
Organism: Lycium ferocissimum; assembly: GCF_029784015.1. Taxonomy (NCBI): domain Eukaryota; kingdom Viridiplantae; phylum Streptophyta; class Magnoliopsida; order Solanales; family Solanaceae; genus Lycium; species Lycium ferocissimum. The sequence goes on along the minus strand of NC_081350.1, from coordinate 40,538,974 downwards.
AAGAGCCCGTTTGGCTTAGCTTATAAGTTGCTAAAAACAGAAGTTAACCCAGAAGAGAAATGAGGTTAACAGAGAGGAGGGATTTTCTTCCAAGGGTGGTTGCCCCTCTCTACAACTCCAATGATTTCTCACATGAAAAAAAAAAAAAAAAAAAAAAAAAAACAGCCCTTGAAAGGATTGACTCAAAATGGTCCTTTAAGTTATGTAGTTGAGCTAAGTTCATCTCACAAAGAAGAGATTGAGAGAATTCTGATGTTGCAGTTGATACTTGGCAAGAGAATATTAGAGACCCATATCTTGGCGGGGCGACCCGGAACTCAACCCGAGGTTTGCAGCCATGGTGATATCTTCATTTTCTTGTTTTATAAACAGACCTGAGCTTTAATTTTAGTCTTGTAGCTCTTGTTTGGATGGTTGTTACCTATTGTATTGTATTATTATGCTAAAAGGGTGTGTTTGGTATGAAGGAAAATATTTTTTGTTTTGTCATAAAAAAAAATGTTTTTGTTTGAAGAAAGTTGGGAAATTTTTAGGCGAGGGCTAGGAATTTTCTTTAAAAAAAAAAAAAAAATTCTGCCCAGAAAGAGAAATGAGGTTAACAGAGAAGGGATGTTCTGTTAAGGGTGGTTGCCCCTCTGTTGTGCCAATGATTTTCTTTTTAGCAACTAAACCAACGGCCCTTTGTTCATGAAAAATATGCATGAATTTTCTAAAATCTACAGCTTCAGCTGTATATCTCAGTGCGTGTGTGTGTTTCTGTTTCCTCTTTTTGGAGTAATTGAGCAAAAGAGGCTGTGATGAAGATAATGTTTTACTGTCTGGGCTTTGAGGACAGTCCGACCTGTATCTTGGCTCGGCAAATCCCAGGATGGCCTGCATCTGAGGCTCTCTTTTGCATGCAACTGGTGATTTTGCAGCCATGGCGTGGTTGCCATCTCTTTGTCCGAGCAAAAATGCAGTATCTGAGCCTCAATTTTTTTTGCTTTAAAGGGTCGTTTGGTTGCTGGTTAGGAAGCGAGTTATTCGTGCTAGGAGGATTATTTCCTCCTTTGGAGTAATTGTGCAAAAAAGCTGTTATGACAACAATGTTTTACTTTCTGGGCTAACAAAATTGGGCATTGAGGACAGTCCGACCCGTATCTTGGCTTGGCAAATCCCAGGATAGCGTGCAACTGAGGCTCTCTCTTTTGCATGCAACTGGTGATTTTGCAGCCATGGCGAGGTTGCCTTCCCTTTGTCCAAGCAAAAAAGCAGTATCTGAGCCTCAAATTTCTGAAAATCGAACCGGGGACCTCTTGTGCCTTGAAATCCATTAAAGTTTGCTCCAATTAGAATGATATACAGTCAGACCTCTCTATAACATCCATTCTCTATAATAACATTTCACTATAACAACCAAGTTTTCTCAGGAACCAATTTTCATATTAACAGCCAAGAAATGTCTACACAAACGATGCCGTTATAGAAAAGTTCTACTGGATCACAGAAAGATGGGTACTTTATCTGCTCCTTAGATAAAACCCCATGATTTCGAAGACAATTTAACCGAAGAGACCCAGTAAGTCTGCATTTAAGCCAAAAGCACTTTGCTTTCTCAGTGAATGTTGTTGATAGATAGATAAATAAATAGAGAATATGAGGCTATGATGATAGTTTCTTCCCTTTTTTTGAGCAACTCAATAGGGCAAGAAAATAGAGAGACCGTATCTTGGCGGGGCAACCCGGATGGCTAGTTATTTTGTGTCATGCAACCGGTGTTTGCAGCCATGGCGTTGCCTTCATTCTCTTGTCTTATCAACAGATCTGAGCCTCAAAAATACTCTTATGGCGGTTTGGTATGATGGAAAACACATTTCATGATGAAATCAGCACTTGGACCAATGTATCCCTATGAGAAGAGAAAAGTTGTGAAATTTTCAGGTGAGAGCCAATAATTCCTAAAAAAAAAAAGTCAGCCAGAAAGAGAAATGAGGTTAATAGAGAGACGGGATTTTCTTCTAAGGGTGGTTGCCCCTCTCTGTTGTGCCAATGATTTTCTTTAGCATACTAAACCAACAGCCCTTGTTCATGATATACTCAGAAGCAGAAGATGATCCATATATCTCAGTAAGTGTATTCTTGGGGAATTTGCACTAATGACCTTTTTTGTGGTAGTGATAATAATGATATCTTGTTCTGGGTTAACAAATGGGGCATTGAAGACAATCCGACCCGTATCTTGGCCTGGCAAATCCAAGGATGGCGTGCAACTGAGGTTCTCTCTTTTGCATGCAACCTGTGATTTTGCAGCCATGGCGTGGTTGCATTCTCTTTAAGGGGTCGTTTGGTTGCTGGTTATTAAAGGAGTTATTCATGTTAGGAGGGTTTTTTCTGAGGGCAGTTGCGCCTCTCTGCAACTGCAGTGATTTCTCTATATGAAAACAAAAAAAAAATGAGAAAACTCAACCAACCCTTTAAATCTGAGGGAAAAATCATTCGCACCCTGTTGAGATTTTTGACTAAGATGGTCCTTTATGTTGTGGAGTTGATCTAATTTCTTCTCACAAAGAAGAGAGAGAGAGAGAGAGAATTCGGAGGCTGTGATGATACTTTCTTATCTTGTTTGGGGCAAGAGAAATTAAGAGACCCGTATCTTAGCGGGGCGACCCGGAAAGCAACCCGAGGTTTGCAGCTACGGCGATGTCTTCATTCACTTGTTTTATCAACAAATCTGATCTTCAGTTTTAGTCTTGTAGCTCTTGTTTGGATGGTTGTTACCTACTGTATTGTTATGCTAAAAGGGTGTGTTTGGTATGAAGGAAAATGGTTTTTTATGATGAATTTCATCAAAGTTTGGATACTAATGTAGTCCTCTGAGAAGAAGAAAGTTGGGAAATTTTCTGGTAAAAACTAAGAATTTTCCTAACACCCCCCCACACCCCCCGCGCGCGCGCGCGTTTGGGTGGTTCTTTCCTGTGGTTCATTATTGTATTGTTTTCATTGAAGGAAGGAAAAATCAAACAGCCATGGCAATGTCTTATCAACAGATCTGAGCCTCAAAAATACTCTTATGGCACCTTTGGTATGATGGAAAACACTTTTCCCTATGAAATCAGCACTTGGACCAATGTATACCTATGAGAAAAGTTGTGAAAATTTTCAGGTGAGAGCCAATAATTCCTAAAAAAAAAAAAAGTTAGCCGGAAAGAGAAATGAGGTTAATAGAGAGACGGGGATTTTCTTCTGAGGGTGGTTGCCCCTCTCTGTTGTGCCAATGATTTTCTTTAGCATACTAAACCAACAGCCCTTGTTCATGAAGTACTCAGAACAGCAGCTATGAGCATTGGAACATATGCTTCTTCAGTCTGCGGCTTGTTCATGAAATACTCAGAACAACAGCTATGAGCATTGGAACATATGCTTCTTCAGTCTGCGGCTTCAGCATATATCTGTGTGTATTTCTGTTTTTCTCCTTTTGAGTGATTGTACAATAGAGGCAGTGATGATAATAATCTTCCACTTTCCACTTACTGGGCTAACAAAATGGGGCATTGAAGACCATCCGACTGTATCTTGGCCTGGCAAATCCCTGGATGGCCTGCATTTGAACCTCTCTCTTAGTCTCTTTTGCATGCCACTGGTGATTTTGCAGCCATGGCGTGGTTGTGTTCTCTTTGTTCGGGAAGAATTCAGTATCTGAGCCTCTAATTTCTACGAATCAAACTTGGGACCTGTTGTTATATTAACATTTGCTCCAAATGTTAGCTCTACAGATCAAAAGAATGAGGTGTCACATAAAGATGGGTACTTTTTCTTCTCAGGAATTTCAATCCGAAAGCACTTTGCTTTCTCCATTAATACTCAGTGTCCATGTAATATAAGATATTTGGTACCCTAATGGATCGGGAATTTGAACTGAACGTCAATCGAACACGCAACACAACCTTCTGATCTGGAGTCAAACGTGCTACTATTACGCCATGAATCCTTATGTGTCTCTATATGATTGAAAGTATTTTTTCTGGATGAAATCAGTATTTAGTTAGCAATGTGTCCCGCTGAGGATAACCGAGTGAACGGATTTTCTTGTAAGGGTGGTTGCCCCTCTCGGTTGTGCCAATGATTTTCTTTAGCTACTAAACCAACAACCCTTGTTCATGAAATATTCAGAGCCAGAAGCTATGAAGCCACATATCTTAGTGTGTGCGCGTGTGTGTATTTTTTTCCTTCTTTCAAGTTTATCTTTTTCATGATGAAATCAGTATTTGGTTACTGATGTATCCCTCTAAGAAGAGAAAAGTTGGGAATTTTCAGGTGAGAACCAAGAACTTTCCAGAATGAAGAAGTCAGCCCAGAAAGAGAACTGAGGCTAACAGAGGGGAGGGAATTTTCTTCTAAGGGTGGTCACCCCTCTCTGTTTGGCCCAATGATTTCTTTAGCAACTAAATCAACAGCCCTTGTTCATGAAATACTCAGAAAGGTCACTTTGATAATGGAAAAACAAGCATTAATCTTCATCTGTTTTCTGTCTGCAGCTTTAGCATAAACTTGTGTCTGTGTGTGTGTCATTTTGGCACGTATCTTTTTCCCCTTTTTGAGTGATAGAGGCAGTGATGATGTTTCAATTTCTGGGCTGACAAAATTGGGTATTGGACAATGCAACCCGTATCTTGGCTTGGCAAATCGACTGGCGATATTGCAGCCATGGCGTGTTTGCCTTCTCTTTGCCTGATCGAAAGGCAGATCTGAGCCTCAAATTTCTGGGAATCGAACCCGGCTCCTCTTGTTCTTTGAAATCTATTAATGTTTGGTCCAAATTTTAGCCCAAGCTTCAGACCAAAAGAATGTCAGAGAAGATGGGTACTCTGGTAAGCCCATGATTTCAAAACCAAAAGCACTTTGCTTTCTCATTGACCGTGGTTGATAGATATATAGATAGAATTTTTTTCTGATTCCATGCAAACCCAAACCAATCTATCGACTATGCTCAATCCCTGGATACATGATTGGAAATGCTATTGGAAGGAATTGAACCTTCGACCTTGTGGTTAATAGCGACATGCTCTAACCAACTGAGCTACACCATGCAAACCCAAAGTGGATGAGAAAAAGACAAATAAATGAATGAAGGGGCTATGATGAAATTCTTCCTAGAAAATGAAATGAAGCATTCAGATAATTTGAGCCGTAGCTTGGCAGGGCGACCTTTTAGCGTCTATGGTAACATGCTAAAGGCTTGCAGCCATCACGGTGCTGAATCCAGCATGCCAATGATTTCTTTGTTGCTTCAACCAACAGCTCCTTTTTGTAGGTATGCGTGTGTGTATATGTACTGTGTCTGTTTCAGTCTCACTCTCTCTGTTATACTATCTTTTGCTCCGAACTCTCACCACCACTTATTTTATTATAAATTACAGGTTTTTGCTGTCTACAGTGGATGGAATTTCAACCCAGAATAAAGAATGAGGCCAACAGGGAGAAGGGATTTCTTGGAGGGTGGTTGCCCTCTCTGCTTGGCCTATGATTTCTCCATCTACCAAATCAACAACCCTCTTCAGAAAAAAAAAAAACAGGCAAGTATGTTTGGTGATTCTGATAGTCGAGATACTATCTTTTTGAGCTTAAGCCTTGAGGCAATGTTTTTGGTCCAAAACATCCCCAGACCTGAAGGTTGTGTTTGTTTGATGAGAATTTTTTAACATGTCCAAATGGCTCCTAGAACTATGGAAAAGTTGCCATTTCTCGAAAGAAGTAATGATGATACTGCCAATCCCTGCTGAAGTTCGGGGCATGGAGACAGTCCGACCCGTATCTTGGCAGGGCAAACATGGATGGTTTGGGATTGAGGCCTTCTCTTTCACATGCAACTGGCTGCTTGCAGCCATGGCGTGTTGTTGTCTACTCTTTGCCCCATTTTATGCAGATCTGAGCCTCAATATCCAACTAGTACCTCTGGATTTTTTGGGTCTCGAACCCAGAATCTCTCGTTTGGTGAAAAACATTTGGGTTATTCAATTTTTCTTGAACACCTTGTTGCTGTTCTCCATCAAATTTTAGCTCAAAGAATTGAGGTAATTGGAGGGAAAAAAAAGGGATCTTTTAGGGTGGTTGACCATCTCCCACATTCATATGGTTTCTATTCTTTTTAAGTTCTCACAAACAGCTCTTTTTGTTTGTGTGTGTGTTTGTTAATCAACCCCCATACATTAGGCACCATATTGATTATTTTTCTCTTGATATGGTGCACAATTATCGTACTAGTGTGGAGACCCAAATCACCGCATTGAACGCTGATTTTCGTCACAGAAACCCAAAGGGAAGGTACTAGCCTGGAATCGAACCCGGGTCTGTACTGCAGCAGGGTACTATCTACCACTAGACCACTGGTACCAGGAATAGATCATTTTATCTCTGTTTTCTGCTACTATTATACTCTGTTCCTCAGAGGCTGCGTTGGCAAAGCAACAGCAGAACCATATAACAATGAAATGGAAAAGAAAATGATGGGGCTGTGATGATTGATTGTTATTGAGCGTATGGAACCTGGCATTGTAGTTTCAGGCCTGTATCTTGGCGGGGCAACCCGTATTATAGGATCTGCAGCCATGGCAGTGTCAAAGAACTCGTTGCCTGAGATAATTACCTATCTGAGCCTCAAGTCTTTTGAAATGGCTGAATATATTGATGGCCTTTCAAACTTGCCGAAAGTTTTCATTTAGATGCATGTTGCTGAAGTCGTCCAAACAGGCTCTTGTGGAAAAGTTTCCATTTTTCAGAAGAGGCAATGATGATATTGCTAATCTTGGCTGAAATTTGAGGCATGGAGAAAATCTGACTCCATATCATGGCATGGAAAACCGGGATGGTTTGTGATTGGGGCTTCTCTTTTACATGCAACCGGTTTCTTTTGCAGTCATGTTGTTGTCGCCTTCTCTTTTCCCCATTTTAGGCAGATCTGAGCCTCAATTTCCAATTAGTCTTTAAATAGGGGGCCCCAAAATGGCTATTTGTGTCGTCCCCCACTTTATTTGCATTGAGAAAATTCGGCCGTATCTTGGCGGGGCGACCTGGTATGACATCATCTGCAAACCGGTGTCTGCAGCCATGGCCTGTATCACTTTCTCTTTGCATAGATCAAAGAACAGCAAAATTTGAGCTCTGAAGTCACAGGACTACCATTTGATGGTCTTGAATTGGATGGCTGTTCTCTGGAACCTGAATCCCATTCGGGTTCTTCAGTTTTTCTTGAATAACCCAGTTAAGGTGCTGTTCTCCATCAAATCTTTAGCTAAAAAGTGAGACAATAGGAGAAAAATGGGATTTTTCACCATCTCCAGCATGCCAATGCGTCTCTTCAGCTCTAACCAAGAGGCCTTTGTGTGTATATATGTGTGTGTATTAACTACACAAAAGTGGCGGTTCTGCCCAACATGAATACTGAGGCCAACAGATAGACAAGGGAATTCTTGGGAATACGTCAACCCAAAGAACAACCCTCTTCAGAAGTAGTAGTACTGCTTTCTGATTTCTCTTAACTTAAACCCAACATCATATGTTTGAAATTGTCCAAACGGGCTCTGTATGGTAAAATTACCATTTTTCTGGAGGCAGTGATGATATTGCTAATCTGGGATGATATTCGGGGCATGGGACAATCTGACCAGTATCTTGGCAGGGCAAATCCAGGTGGTTTGTGCTTATCTTTCACATGCAACCGGCTCTTTTGCAGCCATGTCGTTGTCGGATTCTCTTTACAACAGCAACAACAACATACCCAGTGTAATCCCATAAGTGGGGTCTGGGAGGGTAGTGTGTATGCAGACCTTTCCCCTACGTCGCAAGGTAGAGTGGTGTCAGATTCTCTTTGTCCCATCTTTTTGCAGATCTGAGGCTCCATTTCCAACTAGTCTTTCTGGACTTTCAAGACTCGAACCTAGGAGTACCTTGTTGTATGGAAACCCATGTCATTTGTGGACTATGCATGTTGTTGCTGCTGCATCTTCTTCTGTTTCTTTTGTTCTTGATGGTGATGGTTGTGTTATCAACCAAATAGCAGAAAATTAATGCAAGAAGAGGGAGATTTTATGGCTGTGATGTTATAATGCTTTTATTATTAGCAATTTGAATTGGGTGTTGAGATGATAAGAACCGTATCTTGGCAGGGTTACCAGGCGAGGTAGCAGCCATGGCAGTTTCTGATAAACTCAATGCCTGATTAAAATTGAAAACTGAGCCTTGTCATGTACATGATGTACATGTATATTGTCTGTATATAGAACACACACACAAGTAAACAAAGTGTGGTCTCTCTAACAGCTTAAGCTTTTAGATGAGATGGTCACACACTTCAACACACACAAAAAGACACATCAACAACAACAACAACATACCCAGTGAAATCACACAAAGTGGGGTCTGGGGAGGGTAGAGTGTACATAGACCTTACCCCTACCTTGGGAGGTAGAGAGGCTGTTTCTGGTAGACCCTCGGCTTAAGGACAAAATAGCAAGTTGATCGACTCTGCATGGATCGAACCCAGAATCTCTGGTTCTGTAGGCTAGCGCCTTATCCATTTTGCCACAGAGTCTTTGATACTACATGTCCAAAATGGTCCCTTCTCGAGGCAGTGATGGTCTTTAAATCTATCCTCCTAAGCTAGTAATTGAGCATAGAGTATCGACCCGTATCTTGGCGAGGCATTGACCTGGTTGCCTGTGGTTTGATTACATGCAACTGGGGGTATTGCAGCCATGGCGTGGCCGGACTTTCTTTGCCCGAGCATAAAACAGATCTGAGCCTCAATTGTCACTTATATATTACTCTATGGTGTTTGGTATGGAGGAAAATGTTTCAGTGAGGAAGAATGAGGCAGCAGAGAGATGGGAATTTCTGTGAAGGTTAGTTGCCCCTCTCTGCTATGTCCTTAATTTCTCCATTTGTGAAACCAACAACCCAGTTGAGAAAAACAAGAAAAGGAAAATGATAACCATCCCAACAACACCCCTTGAGTATTTACCTCTGTGAAAAAGGGGCTATGCTCTTCCTGTCTTCTGCTTCTGCTGCTACCACTGCTATCTATGATAAACAGCAGCCCTAAAAGTCGATGCCTGGTGTCGTTTCTACGTTGATCTTCGCAGATCACCTGAAAATGGGCTGTGATGATGATTGCTTCCTTCTGGGCTATCTAATTTACTGCTTTGAGAAAATCTGACCCATATCTTGGCTGGGTGACCCGGTATGGTACCATATGCAAACCGGTGTCTGCAGCCATGGCGTGTGTCGCTTTCTCTTTGCATGTCCATATACAGAAAAATCTGAGCCCTATAAACTCTCTTATAAATCAGTGTGTTTGACCTCACAAAAATGGAGGTTGAGCCCAAATTGAGGAAAGAGGCCAACAGAGAAAAGAGAATTCTTGGAAGGGTGGTTGCCCCCTCTGTTTGGCCTATGATTTCTCCATCAATAAAACCAACAATCCTATTGAGAAGTATTACTATTACTGTTTCTGATTTCTCTGAGCTTAAACCAAATATTATGGACATCCGCAGCAGGTTACCTGTGCGGTCTCTTCTTCGATTCAAATGTGTTTCAAGTTTTTGGAAGACATTAAGCTCTGAGCCTTACTTTAAGATGAAGCATCTCAATCATGCCAAGAATAACCAAATTCCCAAAAACTCTTGTTAGCCTATGGTACCTTTCTACGGACGAGTTCAACTGGTTGAGGATGTGCAAAAGCTTGGTTGGCCTTCAAATGGTAAACCACGGAGTTTCAAGCTTTCTGTATAAACAATTTTGTTCTGAATAATACAGAACTAAAATGTTCGAAAAAGTTCGCAGCAGAGTAGCACTTCACCATCCAAACATCTATATTTCAGCATGGCTGAATAAAGACCGGTAACTTGTATATTAAACAAATTATTCCAAGATTTATTGATACCATAGTCTTTCATTACCCATAACTTAAAAGTGTCCTTCCCTTTACGTAAGTAGAATAACCACAAAGCATTCCTGCCAATACTGAAACGCCACTTTTAAAATCAAGCACAATCCTTCTGGCAACAGTATCTCTCGGTACACCTCATTTGAAATACTAAATGAAACCACAAAATTATTCACTGACAAACCAAGCCAATGAAATGCTCCATGTACAAATGCCAAAGTGTTCATGTTATACTACACATGGTAAATACTGGTAGGATGTTTATCAATTTTTCTCCAGGAACCACTTTTCAGCACTAGAATTTCACTGCGTGCTGTGTGCTCTCTCCAAAATTACTTACTTGGGGATTGGCTAAATATATAGTGGGTTTAGCAAAAATCCTCTCAGTTAAGCTGAGAAAGGAAGAATGAGACGTCAGAGAGACGGGATTTTCTGTGAAGGGTGGTTGCCCCTCTCTGCTATGTCCATGATTTCTCCATTCACAAAACCAACAACCCTCTAGGAAAAGAAAAACAACAAAATGATAAACCATGATACCACTGCTAACTATGATAAGTAGCAGCCTGGTGTCATTTCTACGTTGATCTTCGCAGATCACCTGAAAATGGGCTGTGATGATGATTGCTTCTTTCTGGGCTATCTAGTTTACTGCTTTGAGAAAATCTTACCCGTATCTTGGCTGGGCGACCCGGTATGGCATCGTCTGCAAACCGGTGTCTGCAGCCATGGCGTGTCACTTTCTCTTTGCAAGATCGTATATAGCAAAATCTGAGCCCTAAAGAGGTCTTTTGCACAACAATGAGAATTTGCCCAGAAGGAAGAATGAAGGCCAACAGAGAGAAAAATGATTTCTTGGAGGGTGGTTGATCTCTCTGGTTGGCCTGTAATTTCTCCATTAAAAGAAATTACTTTTTCCTTCACTAATGTACCCTTGATCGGCCACGGCAAGAGCAAAAGAACTTGGGAATTGAGCGTTGTGCTATATATATTAGTGTCTTAGCAGAACCCTCACCATAGTTTAGCCCAGAAAGTAAGAATGAGACATCAGCGAGAAAATGGGATTTCTGTAAAGGGTGGTTGCTCTCTGTCTGCTATATGTCCATGATTTCTTTCTCCATTCATAAAAGAAAGTCAACAGCTCTTTGAGAAAAAAGAAAAAGAAACCATATATGCATTTGGGCATAGATTCCAAATATTTTTTGCTTCTGCTACTACTGCAGCTGATTTTCGCAAATATCCACTTTTTAAGGAAGTTATTGCGTGGATTCTAAAGAGTTGAGGGACAAAAATTAAATACAACCATCAAAATAGGGGCATTTGTGCAAATGACCCATTTTTGAGAGTTTGGAACCTAAATGACGTGAAAAAAAGGGCTCTGATGAGGCTTGTTTCTGGGCTAATAATCTACTTTACTCGCTGCTTTTGAGAAGATCCGACCCGTATCTTGGCGTGGCGACCCGGTACGACATCCATGTGCAAACCGGTGTCTTGCAGCCATGGCGTGTGTTGGTTTCTCTTCGCATGTTCATTTACAGAAAATCTGAGAGAAAATGACAAAAATGATCCTTTATCTTTGAGGGTAGGTTCAGAATAGTCTCTTAAGTATGCTAGTTACCAGTTTCAAAAAAAAAAAAAAAAAAAAAAAAAAGTCCCTGAAGTATGCACTTAACAGTTTTGGTCCTTTAAGTTTTTCAAAAGTTTAACACTTTTAGTGTCCGTCAAATATTTATCGAACTCTGTCGGTTAGATTTGACGGAAACAGTGGGGAAAAAAAGACTTAAACTATAAATGTCTTCAAACATAAGGGACCATTTTGTCAAAATCTGACATGTATCTTGGCGGGTCGACCCGGTATGGCAACATTTGCAACCCGGTGTCTGCAGCCATGGCGTGTGTCGCTTTCTCTTTGTATGTTCGTACACAAGAAAAATGTGAGCCCTAAAAATTTGTTCGTCTGGGAATTCATTCTTTACTCATCAGATGGTTGAGCTTGGCTATAGCTTGGCATGGCATCTTTTTGGAGTCTTGTGAGATATGGGAGCTACTAGGTTTCTGTGTCTCACAAAGGCTTCTTAATCTTGCAGCCATAGTTGGGTTTAGCTTATGTCTGAGAAAAAGTTAATCTTTGTGCCCAAGGAATGAGGCTTTTTATGGAACTCGAGAAAGGTTGAGATTTTCTAAGGGTGGTTATTCTCTTTCTCTGAAGATCAATTTAGCCGATGAATTTTCCAGTACTTTTGTTACCAAAAGAAAGATTAACTACCCTTTCATCAACTAATGTCAATTATGCTCTTGATGATGATGATGATGATTCCGTGGCTATGGTAACCATAAGGGAAAATACATATTCAACCCCCCAAACTTTTTCATGAAATCCTGATTCCTAAATCCTGAACTTCATAATGAGGCTGTGATGATACTTTCTTGGAAGCTTGAAAATCAGATTTTTTAGCTGATTAGCATCTTGGCTAGGAGAAGGCAGCAGAATTGGTGAGGTAGGTTTATGTGCTTCTCACAATGGCGTCTGCTTTTTGCAGCCTTGGTTAGGCAAATCTGAGCCTTCTTTCTGTGTGAAGCGACATGGTTAGCAGGTGAGTTTGTTTTTCTGCTCTTGTGCAATTATACAGAAGAGGCAGCAATGATGATGTTTCACTTTCTAGAATCGTTGAATCTGGACATTGAACAATTTGACCTGTATCTTGGCCTGGCAAATCAGTGGATGGTTGGCATTTGAGATTCTCTCTTTTGCACGCAACCAGTGATATTGCAGCCATGGCGTGGTTGCCTGCTCAAGATCATATTTGAGCCTCAAATTTCTGGGAGTCGAACTCGGGTCCTCTTGTTCTTTGAAATCTTTTAGAACTCAAGGATACAGTGGTACGAGCCAATAGAACTGATCCTGCTCAATTAAGGTCGTCATTAAGTTTAACAGGTCTTTTCTCCGGTTCTTGCTGCTGTTGGACTATTTTATGAATCAAGCAGCAAGAAGTCATTGTAAGAACAGGGAGAATTTATTGCTGTGATGGTAATGCCTTTTTCTATTTTGAGCAACTGAGTTAGCCGCTGAGATGATAAGAGCCGTATCTTGGCGGGGTAACGTGGGAAGGTTGCAGCCATGGCGGTTTCTGATTAAACTCACTGCCTGATTGTTATGTGCATGATGTGCATGTATATTATCTATGTACATACCGACACACACACATGCATACCTATCATGAGAAAATGTCAAAAATGGTCCCTTATCGATCCTCCCGAGCCAGTAATTGAGCATAGAGAGTACCTGGCATGTATATTGGCGGGGCAATGACCCAGATACATGTGATTGTTTCACGCAATTGGGGAATCTGCAGCCAAGGCGTGGCCGGACTTTCTTTGCCTGAGAATAAATACAGATGAGAGCCTCAATTGTAACTTACACAGTCAGACATCTCTATAACAACATTTCACTGTATTATATGTTCTCTATGTCAGCAGTACGCTATATCAGCCAAAATATATCAGGACAAACAATGCTGCTATAGTGAGGTTTGATTGTATCTTACTCTTGGTATTTTTGGCATGGAGGGAACTATTTCAGTGAAGTAGTCATTTCAACAAATAAGACCTTCGACATGAGGCCCGTAATTTGGGAGGTCCAAAAGGATCAGGGCTCTATAAATATGAAGCAGAAGGTGAAACGAAAATGGAAAAATTTCATTAGTTCAAGTCTGAGGCTGATTCAGAGAGTTGCGGGGAGTTGTTTGAGTGGTTGCCCCCTGTCATTCTTAGCAGCCAATGATCACTCAAAGTTTCCCAATTTCAAACCACTCTCTAGCAAAATAAGTTCAATGAGGCAGTGATGATTTCATTCTATACTCATCAGATGGTTGAGCCTTGCTATCTTGGTGTGGCAGCTTTTGGGGGGTTTTGTGAGATATTGGAGCTATTTTGGTTTTTGCGTCTGACAAAGGCTCCTTAAGCTTGCAGCCAAGGCGGGGTGTAGCTTACGTCTGAGAGAAGGCGAATCTGAGCCTTCCTAAAATATCTTTTATAGTTCAAATGAGACTTTTTATGGAACTCGAGGAAGGTTGAGATTTTTATGGAATTTCAGACTTTGTTTAAGATCTGATTTGGTCAGATGTAATAAGATCTATTAAGAGGTTGTATCTTAAAAAAAAAAGAAGAAAAAACAAATACATTTAATGGGCTGACGTCTGAACCATTCAGATTTAGACTCTAACTAAGTGCAAACAAATGAGGCCTAAATATCTTTTATTGTTTAAAATGAAGTTTTTATGGAACTCGAGGAAGGTTGAGATTTTCTGAGGGTGGTTACTCTCTTTCTCTGAAGTTCCATTTAGCCGATGAATTTTCCACTACTTTTGTTACAAAGAGAAAGATTAACAACCCTTTCATCAGCTAATGTCAATTATGCTCTTGATGATGATGATAGCCATGGTTATGGTGGAAAATACATATTCTTCCCACCTAAACTTTTCCGGTAAACCCGAATCTTAAACCCTAAACTTTGTGAATAAGGCTGTGATGATATTCCCAAGTAAGATTTATAATCAGATTTTTGAGCTGATTCGTATCTTGACTAGGCAAAGGCAGGGGAATTTGTGAGGTTGGTTCTGATGTGCTCTCACAAAGGCCTCCGCTTTTTGCAGCCATGGCGAATTAGCCCCTTTTCTGATATAATTTTAGGCTAATCTGAGCCTCTTTTCTGTGTTATGGTTAGTTCTACAATGAGTGGTCCTTTTGTTTAATTCTGTTCATGTTCTTTCTTCTGTTTTTGAATAATCTATATATCTGTATGGAGATGAATAAACACCGGCAAAATACGTCCCGTATCTTGGCAGGGCGGCCCGGTATGGCATCCATTTGTGAACCAGTGTCTGCAGCCATGGCGATGTTGCTTTCTCTTTGCTTGTTTGTAGAACAGCAAAATCTGAGCCCTAAAGTGGACATATATGGTTAGAAATATGATTAGAAATGCTATTGGAAGGGACTGAACCTTCGACCTTGTGGTTAATAACCACACACTCTAACCAACTGAGAAATGATAAATAAATAAATCTATGACAGGGCTATATGATGAAATTCTTCTTAGAAAATGCAATGAAGCTTTCAGATAATTTGAGCCGTAGCATGGAAGAGCGACCTGTTAGTGTCTATTGTAACATGCTAAAGGTTTTCAGCCATCACGCTACTGAATCCGTGATGCCAATGATTTCTTCGTTGCTCTAATCAATACCTCCTTTTTGTAGGTATGTGTGTGTGTGTGTATGTACTGTGTCTGTTTCGGTCTCACTCTCTCTGTTATACTATCTTTTGCTCCGAACTCTCACCACCACTTATTTTATTATAAATTACAGGTTTTTGCTGTCTACAGTGGATGGAGTTTCAACCCAGAATAAAGAATGAGGCCGACAGGGAGAAGGGATTTCTTGGATGGTAGTTGCCCTCTCTGCTTGGCCTATGATTTCTCCATCTGGCAAACCAACAACCCTCTTCAGAAAAAAAAAGGCAAGTATGTTTGGTGATTCTGATAGTCGTGGTACTATCTTTTTGAGCTTAAGCCTTGAGGCAATGTTTTTGGTCCAAAACATCCCCAGATCTGAAGGTTGTGTTTGTTTGATGAGAATTTTTTAACATGTCCAAATGGCTCCTAGAACTATGGAAAAGTTGCCATTTCTCGAAAAAGGTAATGATGATACTGCTAATCGCTGCTGAAGTTCGGGGCATGGAGACAGTCCGACCCGTATCTTGGCAGGGCAAACGTGGATGGTTTGGGATTGAGGCCTTCTCTTTCACATGCAACCGGCTGCTTGCAGCCATGGCGTGTTGTTGTCTACTCTTTGCCCCATTTTACGCAGATCTGAGCCTCAATATCCAACTAGTACATCTGGATTCTTTGGGTCTCGAACCCAGAATCTCTCTTTTGGTGAAAAACATTTGGGTTATTCAATTTTTCTTGAACACCTTCTGGCTGTTCTCCATCAAACTAGCTCAAAAAATTGAGGCAATTGGAGGAAAAAAAAAAAGGATCTTTTAGGGTGGTTGACCATCTCCAATATTCCTATGATTTCTATTCTCTTTAAGTTCTCAAAAACAGCTCTTTTTGTTTGTGTGTCTTTTTATTCTCACTAAGGACCATTTTGATATTTTCTTTTGATATGGTGTACAATTATCATACAACTGCGGAGACCCAAAGTACCGCATTGAGTGCAGATTTTCATCACCGCAAACTCAAAGGGAATGCACCGGCGGGAAATCGAATTAGGTCTGTTCTGCGGCAGAGTACTATCTACCACTAGACCACTGGGTAAATGCCAGTAGGATTTTTATCATTTTTCTCCAGGAACCACATTTCAGCGCTAGAGTTTCATTGCGTGTTGCGTGATCAATCAATCTTAAGGATCTTATACTCATCACTAGTTGAGTCATACCCCAATCAGCAAGTACAAAATTCCTTCGCTGAAAATTTTGGATGGGGAAGAACTATTGATTCTCTTGTGGAGGGGTTCCATAGCAAAAGTATGTGGTGCTTATTAAGCCCGGGAAGGAAGAATGAGACGTCAGAGAGATGGGATTTAAAGGGTGGTTGCCCCTCTGCTATGTCCATGATTTCTCCATTCGTAAAACCAACAACCCTTTGAGAAAAAAACAAGAAAAGGTAAATGATCAACCATCTCAATAACACACACCTTGAGTATTTAGCTCTGTAAAGAAAGGGGATATGCTCTTCCTTCCCCTGCTTCTGCTGCTACCACTACTATCTATGATAAATAGCAGCCCTAAAAGTAGATACCTGGTGTCCAAGTTACCAGTTTCAAAAAAACAAAGTAGATACCTGGTGTCATTTCTACATTGATCTTGCAGATCACCTGAAAATGGGCTGTGATGATGATTGCTTCTTTCTGGGCTATCTAATTTACGGCTTTGAGAAAATATTTACCCTATCTTGGTGGGCTAGCCGGATATTGCGTCTGCAAACCGCTGTCTGCAGCCATGGCGCATCACTTTCTCTTTACATGATCATATACAGCAAAATCTGAGCCCTAAAGAAGGCACATATCTGTTGCCGTCAATGTGATACTGATAGCAATAGCATATCCTCCGTCCATTTAATATCTTGAAACTGTTCATAAGTTACTATGCCAAAGTTCCCATTATCCTAGAGGCAGTGATGATATCGCTAATCTGGGCTGATATTTGGGGCATGGAGAAACCCCGACTCGTATCTTGGGCTAACTCGGATCATTCAATCGTGCAGCCATGGCATTGTCGTTTCCCTTTGCCCCATTTTACACAAATCCGAGCCTCTTATTCCAATTAATATTTAAATAGGGGTCCTAAAAATGGCGCACTTCCCCACTTTACTGCGTTGATAAAATCTGACCCGTATCTTGTCGGGGCGACCTGGTATGGCATCATTTGCAAACCGGTGTCTGCAGACATGGCGTGGTCGCTTTCTCTTTGCATGTTCATAGAAAAGAAAATTTGTAGCCCTAAAAGTTTTACAGCAACCATCTGATGGTCTTGAATTGGATGGTTGTTCTTTGGACCCGGAAAACACAATTGGGCTCTTAACTTTTTTCTTGAAAACCCATCTCAGAAGCTGTTCTCCATTAATTTTTAACTCAAAAATCAGGCAATTGGAGAAAAATGGGGATTTTTCTGTGTGGTTGACCATCTCTGGCATGCCAATGACTTCTTTTTTGCTCTAATCAACAGTGCCTGCTGCATATGTATGTGTATGTATATATATGTATCGTATGTCTGTTCCTGTCTATCTATCTATCTATCTATCACTACTCTGCTCCTGCATGGCTGCATTTCCAGGCATAGCAGCAGCAATAAGCATAAAAGAGGGAAGATTAGTTTCTTTTCTTAAAATGCAGACTTACGGGGTCTTAACTTTTCTCTTATAAATCAGAGTTTGTTTTACTTCACAAAAATGGAGGTTCATCCCAGCATGAACAATGAGGCCAACAGTGAGAAAAGGGAATTCTTGTGAGGGTGGTTGCCCCCTCTGCTTGGCCTGTGATTTTCCATCAACCAAACTAACAACCCTCTGCAAAAGTACTACTACTACTGGTTTCTGATTTCTCGGAGCTAAAACCAAACATCTGCTGATCTTAGCGTTTGTTTATCAAAAATTGCTTGAAATTATCCAAAGTCTACTGTGTGAAAGTTTCCATTTTTCAAAATAGCAAGAAATCAATGTACGAACAGGGAAATGATGAAAATATATGTAGTGGCTAGCACTCTGGACTTTGAATGCGACCTGGGTTCGACTCCCAGTAGGACCTGAGTTCTTAATATAAATGTCACACTGGCTACGGTGGTGTTGTTGTTGATAATGCTTTTTTTGAGCAATTTGAATTGGGCATTGGGATGATAAGAGCGGTATCTTGGCGGGGTAACCAGGGAGATAGCAGCCATGGCGGTTTTTGGTAAAGTCAGTACTTGATTAAATTGGCATCTGAGCTTCGTTACATCCATGGTGCACATGTATATTCTCTGTCTTTTACATACACTCACAAAAACGTACATATCATGAGAAAATGTCCAAAATAGTCCCTTGTGTAGGTACTGATGATCTTTCAACCAGATCTTCTGAGCTAGTAATTGAGCATTGAGAGTACGTGACTGTATCTTGGTGGGGCAATGACCAGGATGCATGTGATATTGTTGCATGCAACTAGAGGTATTTGCAGCCATGGCGTCGCTGAGCTTTCTTTGCCTGAGCAGTGAGCATAAATGTACAGATCTACAACAGCATACCCAGTGTAATCCCACAATGTGGGGTGTAGGGAAAAGAATGTTTATAGTCAGACTCGGACCCGCAACAATGCACTATACATTATGCCCTTCGGTCCCTAAGCTGAATGGCATATTGTAAAAATTATGGGGTGAGAGAGGCTCGAACTCTCGACCTCAGGATTACTGGCAAGCTATGAGACCCACGTGCTAGCCAAGTGCGCCACCACCCCAGCGGTGATAGTCACCATTTGATGCGTCTGCTGAGTCGAACCCGGGTCTATTGCTTGGAAGGCAATTATCCTAACTGTTGGACTACAAACTCCTGGATCATAAATATATACAGATCTGAGCCTCAGATTCCCGTTATATTTTACTCTGGGTGTATTGATATGGATGAAACTATTGCAGTGAATAGATGAAGCAGAAGGTGCAACGAAAAATGGCAAACATCTCATTAGTTAAAGTCTGAGGCTTCGGGATTCAGAGAGTTGGGCGAGTTGACAAGTTGTTTGAGTGGTTGCCCCTCTCTTTCATTCTCAGCAGCCAATGATCACTCAAAGTTTCCCAATTTCAAACCACTCTTTAGCAAAATAAGTTCAATGAGGCTGTGATGATTTTCATTCTTTGCTCATCAGATGGTTGAGCTTTGCAAATATCTTGGCAAGGCAGCTTTGCAACCGGTGTGTTGCAGCCATGGCGTGTGTTAGATTTCTTTTTGCATGTTTATAGTAACAGCAAAATCTGAGCCCTAAAAGTTTACTGGAACACCCATTCGGGTTCTTCAGTTTCAATTTTTAGGTCAAAAATTGAGGTAATCGGAGAAAAAAGAGGATTTTTTTTCAGTTCTTGTTTAAGATTTTTGTCAAATTGTAGCTAAAAATGACATAATTGGAGAAAAAAAGGGATTTTTTCAGTTTTTTATAAGTTATTCATCAAATTTTAGCTCAAAAATGAGGTAATTGGAGAAAAATATGGGCTATGATGATGAATTTGCTTAATTTTTTTGCACGGATTGTCCTTCAAAGGCATTGGTCTTTAATTTTTGTCCCTCAAATTGATGCATTTGTGCGAGTGACCCGAATTTGCTTCTTTCTACTGCGTTTAAGACGATCTGACCCGTATCTTGGCGGGGCGACCCGGTTTAGGCATTCATTTTGCAAATCGGTGTGTTGCAGCCATGGCGTGTGTTAGATTTCTCTTTGCATGTTTGTAGAACAGCAAAATCTGAGCCCTAAAAGCTTACTGAATGTTACAGTTGAGCCCTAAAAGTTTACTGGAACACCCAATCGGGTTCTTCAGTTTCAATTTTTAGGTCAAATTTGAGGTAATCGGAGAAAAAAGAGGATTTTTTCAGTTCTTGTTTAAGTTTTTGTCAAATTTTAGCTAAAAAAATGAGAAAATTGGAGAAAAAAGAGTTTTTTTTTCCTTTTCAGTTTTGTTGATGTTCTTTCATCAATTTTAGCTCAAAAATGAGATAATTGGAGAAAAAAAGGGATTTTTTCAGTTTTGTTGAAGTTCTTCATCAAATTTTAGCTCAAAATTGAGGTAATTGGAGAAAAATTTTGGGCTATGATGAATTTGCTTAATTTTTTTGCACGGATTGTCCTTCAAAGGCACTGGTCTTTAATTTTTGTCCCTCAAATAGATACATTTGTGCGAATGACCCGAATTTGCTTCTTTCTACTGCGTTTGAGAAGATCCGACCCGTATCTTGGCGGGGCGACCCGATTTAGGTATCAATATTTCAAATCGGTGTGTTGCAGCCATGGTGTGTGTTGATTTCTCTTTGCATGTTTGTAGAACAGCAAAATCTGAGCCCTAATTTGAAGTTTTTCATCAATTTGTAGCTAAAAAATGAGGTAATTTGAGAAAAGAGGTATTTTTCAGTTTTTGTAGAAGTTATTCGTCAAATTGTAGCGTAAAAATGAGGTAATTTGATTTTTAGTTTTTGTTGAAGTTCTTCATCAAATTTTACGTTAAAAATGAGGTAATCGGAGAAAAAAGGTTTTTTTTTTTGTTGAAGTTCATTATCAATTTTTAGCTCAAAGTTGAGGTTATTGGAGGAAAAAAGGGATTTTTCAGTTTTTGTTGTAGTATTTAAGCTAAAAAATGAGGTAATAGGAGAAAAAAGAGATTTTTTTAGTTTTTGTTGAAGTTCTTTATCAATTTTTAGCTCAGAAATGAGGTAATTGGAGAAAAAAAGGGATTTTTTCAGTTTTTGTTGATGGATTTTAGCTTAAAAAAGAGGTATTTGGAGGAAAAAAAAGAGGATTTTCCAGTTTTTTGTTGAAGTTAGTCATCAAATTTTAGCGTAAAAAAGAGGTAAATGGAGAAAAAAAGGGATTTTTCAGTTTTTGTTCAAGTTCTTTATCAAATTCTAGCTTAAAAATGAGGAAAAGGTGTTTTATTGATCTCGATTGATCTGAAAAATGGGCTGTGATGATGATTTGCTTTTATCTGGTGCTATAGTCTGCTGCACTGCTTGAAGAAATTGCACGAATTGTCCTTCCAATGGCTGGTCTTTAATTTTTGCTCTTCATTTTTTTTGTGGGGATTGCCCTTCATTTTTTTGTGCGGATTGTCCTTCAAATGCATTGGTCTTTAATTTTTGCCCTTCAAATGGGCTAGTCTTTAACACTGCTTTGAGAAAATTCGACCCGTATCTTGGCGGGCCACCCAGCAAGGTGTCCATTTGCAAGCCGGTGTTTTGCAGCCATGTCGTGTGTTGATTTCTTGTTGCATGTTTGCAGAACAGCAAAACCTGGGCCCTAAAAGTTTTCCTATAACACCCAATTGGGTAATTACTAGGCTGTATAATTACACGAATTCCAATTACCAGGTGGCTTTGCAAACAGATTCTTAAGTGTTTTATTGATGTTGATTGATCTTAAAAATGGGATGTGATGATGATTTGCTTTTTTTTTTTTTCTCTCTTTCTGGGCTATAATCTACTGCACTGCTTGAAGAAATCACACAAATTGTCCTTCAAATGGCTGGTCTGTGATTTTTGCCCTTCAAATGTGGGGTGTGTGTTGGGGGGGGGGGTTCTCTAACACTGCTTTGAGAAAATCTGACCCGTATCTTGGCGGGGAGACCCGATAAGGCATCCATCTGCAAATCGGTGTCTGTAGTCATGACGTCTGTCGCTTTGTCTTTGCATGTTTGTAGAGCAGCAAAATCTGAGCCCTAAAAATTTTAGCTCAAAAAATGAGGCAATCGGAGAAAAAATGGGATTCTTTTTAGGGTGGTTGACCATCTCCGGTATGCCAGTGATTTTATCATAGCTCTATCAACAGCGCTTTTAGCATATGCTTCTGTCTGTCACTCTGTCTCTATCTGTGACTGCTTTGATGCTGCGTGGCTGCGTTTTCAGGCAAAGCAGCAGCAAAAGCATAGAAAAATAGAGGTTCTTCCCAGTATGAAGAACGGAAAAGGGCCAAATATACCCCTCCACTATGAAGACTGAGGCCAACTGAGAGAAAAAGGGAAATTATTGGAGGGTGGTTGCCCCGTCTGATTGGCCTATGATTTCCCCATAAACAAAATTAACAACCCTCTTCAGAAGTGCTAGAGCCCGTTTGGCTTAGCTTATAAGTTGCTTTTTTTGGCTTATAAGCTGTTTTCAGCTTTTTTGAGTGTTTGGCTGGCCAGCTTATAAGCCATTTTGTGCTTAAAATAAGCCCAAAAAAATAAGTTGGGGTAGCCCAACTTATTTTTTTTGTTGCTTATAAGCTGCTTTTTTTAAGCTAAGCCAAACGGGCCCCTAGTGCTGTTCTCTTGTTTTCCCTGAGCTTAGCAAACATACTCTAATCTTATCTTATGTTCGTTAAAAGTTGCTCGAAATTGTTGTCCAAACGCGTACTTGTGGGAAAGTTTCCGTCTTTCAAAAGAGGCTGTAATTGATAATGCTTATGGCAGAACCCTCATCATAGTTTTAGCCCAGAAAGTAAGAATGAGACAACAGAGACAGATAGGATTTTCTGTAAAGGGTGGTTGCCCCCTCTCTGCCATGTCCATGATTTCTTCTCCATTCATAATAAACCAACAGCCCTTCGAGAAACAGCAAAAGATCAACAAATTGAAAAAAAAAGAGACTATGCTTTTGGCCATCGATTCCAAATATTTAGCTGATTTTCGCAAATGTCCACTTTTTAAAGAGTCCGCAACTTAAATGACCTGAAAAAATTGGGCTGTGATGATGAATTTGCTTCTTTCTGGGCTAATAATCTACTTTACTCAATGCGTTTGAGAAGATCCCACCGTATCTTGGCGGGGCGACCCGGTACGGCATCCATTTGCAAACCAGTATCTGCAGCCATGGCGATGTCGATTTCTCTTTGCATGTTTGTACACAGCAATATCTGAGCCCTAAAAGTTGAAGACCCAATTTTTCATCAATTTTAGCTCAATGTCGAGGTAATTGGAGAAAAAGAGGACCCTTTGAAGTGCCTCTCTCTCTCTCTCTCTATATATATATATATATATGAATGAGTTGTATGTCCCTGTAAAATACAAGGTAGAAATGACACAACAAAGTAGCTGCTTTTCTAAGAGCCTGTTTGGATTGGCTTATTTTAGGTGCTTTTAAGCCAAAATAGCTTTTAAGCACTTTGAGAGTTCTGAACCTAACTGAGGTGCTTTATTGATGTTGATTGATCTGAAAAAATGGGATCTGATGATGATTTGCTTCTTTCTTGGCTTATCTACTTTAATGCATTGAGGAAATCCGACCCGTATCTTGACGGGGCGACCCGGTAGGCATCCGTTTGCAAACCGTTATCTTGCAGCCATGGCGTGTGTCGGTTTCTCTTTGCATGCTCATATACAGCTCGAAGTTGAGGTAATCGGGGAAAAAAGAGGATTTTTCATGGTGGTTGACAATCTCCGGTATGCCCATGAGCTCGTTTTTGCTCTAATCAACAACCCTTTTTAGCTCAGAAATGAAAAAGGGACTATATATGCTCTTTCATTTATCTGCTTCTGCAGACTACTACATTTGATTTTTGCAAATAGTACTTTCATGTCCCTTTATATTACAAGGTAGAAATGACACAATAAGATAGCTGCTTTTTTAAGAGTTCTGAACCTTAGTGTTTTATTGATGTTGATTGATCTGAAAAATGGGCTGTGCTTGCTGTATATATATTTACCAATATGTCCTTGGTTGGCCATGACACTTGGGAATTGAGATTGTGCTTGCTGTTTATACGCCTTTAGCAAAACCCTCACCATATTTTATCCCAGAAATGAAGAATGAGAGACATCACAGAGATAATGGGATTTCGATAAAAGGTGGTTGCCCTCTCTCTGCTATATGTCCATGATTTCTTTCTCCATTTATAAAAGAAAAACCAACAGCCCTTTGAGAAAAAAGAAAAAGAAACCATAAACGTGTTTGGCCATCGATTCCAAATATTAAGAGATGATTTTCTCAAATAGCCACTTTTTAAGTCCGGAACCTAAATGACCTGATAAAAATATGGGCTGTGATGATAAATTTGCTTGAGGATTGCCCTTCAAGCGCACTGGTCTTTAATTTTTGCCCCTCAAATAAGTGCATTTGTGCGAATAACCCGAATTTGCTTCTTTCTGGGCTAATAATCTAGTACTTTACTCACTGCTTTTGAGAAGATCCGACCCGTATCTTGGCGGGGCGACCCGCTAAGGCATCAATTTGCAATGCGGTGTCTGCAGCCATGGCGTGTGTCAGTTTCTCTTTGCATGTTCATACACAGCAAAATCTGAGCCCTTAAAGTTTTACTATAACTCCCAATTGGGTAATTACTAGGCTGTGTAATTGCTGCCCTAGTAATCACACCAATTCCTGTTACCAGGTGGCTTTCCAAACAGACCCTAAGTGTTTTATTGATGTTAATTGATCTTAAAAATGGCTTGTGATGATGATTTGCTTTTTTCTGGTGCTATAATCTACTGCACTGCTTGAAAAACTTGTGCAAATTGTCCTTCAAATGGCTGGTCTTTAATTTTTGCTCTTTTTTTTTTTGCGCGGATTGTCTTTCAGATGCACTGGTCTTTAATTTTCGCCCTTCAAATGGGCTGGTCTTTAACACTACTTTGAGAAAATCCGACCCGTACCTTGGCGGGGCGACCCGGTAAGGCGTCCATTTGCAAGCCGGTTGTTTGCAGCCATGGCGTGTGTTGATTTCTCATTGCATGTTTTGTAGAACAGCAAAACCTGAGCCCTAAAAGTTTTACTATAACACCCAATTGGGTAATTATTAGGCTGTATAATTAGTAATTACACCAATTCCAATTACCAGGTGGCTTTTCAAACAGACCGTAAGTGTTTTATTGATGTCGATTGATCTTAAAACGGGCTGTGATGATGATTTGCTTTTTTTTTTCCTGGGCTATAATCTACTGCACTGCTTGAAGAAATCGCACGAATTGTCCTTCAAATAGCTGGTCTTTAATTTTTGCTCTTCAAATAGGCGGGTCTCTAACACTGCTTTGAGAAAATCTGACCCGTATCTTGGCGGGGTGACCCGATAAGGCATCCATCTGCAAATCGGTGTCTGCAGTCATGGCGTCTGTCGCTTTCTCTTTGTATGTAAGTAGAACAGCAAAATCTGAGCCCTAAAAGTTTACTGAAACACCCAATTGAGCACTAAAAGTTTACTGGAACAGCCAATCGGGTTATTCAGTTTCAATTTTTAGGTCAAAGTTGAGGTAATCGGATAAAAAAGAGGATTTTCAGTTTGTTGTTGAAGTTTTTCATCAAATTTAAGGTCAAAATTGAGGTAATTGGAGAAACATATGGGCTATGACGATGAATTTGCTTAGTTTTTTTTTGCACGGATCGTCCTTCAAAGGCACTGCTCTTTAATTTTTGCCCCTCAAATTGATGCATTTGTGCAAATGACCCGAATTTGCTTCTTTCTACTGCGTTTGAGAAGATCCGACCCGTATTTTGGCGGGGCGACCCGATTTAGGTATCCATTTTGCAAATCGGTGTGTTGCAGCCATGGCGTGTGTTGATTTCTCTTCGCATGTTTGTAGAACAGCAAAATCTGAGCCCTAAAAGTTTACTGAAACATCCAATTGAGCCCTAAAAGTTTACTGAAATACCCAATTGAGCCCTTAAAGTTTACTGGAACAGCCAATCGGGTTCTTCAGTTTCAATTTTTAGGTCAAAGTTGAGGCAATCGGACAAAAAAGAGGATTTTTCAGTTTTGTTGAAGTTCTTCATCGAATTTTAGCGTGAAAATGCGGTATTGGAGAAAAATATGGGCTATGATGATGAATTTGCTAATTTTTTTTTTTTTGTTGCACAGATTGTCCTTCAAAGGCATTGGTCTTTAATTTTTGTCCCTCAAATTGATGCATTTGTTCGAATGACCCGAAATTGCTTCTTTCTACTGTGTTTGAGAAGATCCGACCCGTATCTTGGCAGGGCGACCCGGTAAGGTATCCATTTTTCAAATCGGTGTGTTGCAGCCATGGCGTGTGTTGATTTCTCTTTGCATGTTTGTAGAACAGCAAAATCTGAGCCCTAATTTGAAGTTTTTCATCAAATTGTAGCTAAAAAATGAGGTAATTTGATAAAAAAAAAAAGGGATTGTTTTTAGTTTTTGTTGAAGTTCATTATCAATTTTTAGCTCAAAGTTGAGGTAATTGGAGGAAAAAAGGGATTTTTCAGTTTTTGTTGAAGTATTTAAGCTAAAAAATGAGGTAATAGGAGAAAAAAGGGATTTTTTTAGTTTTTGTTGAAGTTCTTTATCAATTTTTAGCTCAGAAATGAGGTAATTGGAGAAAAAAAGGGATTTTTTCAGTTTTTATTGACGGATTTTAGCTTTAAAAAGAGGTGTTTGGAGTGAATAGATGAAGCAGAAGGTGCAACGAAAAATGGCAAACATCTCATTAGTTTAAGTCTGATGCTTCGGGATTCAGAGAGTTGGGCGAGTTGACAAGTTGTTTGAGTGGTTGCCCCTCTCTTTCATTCTCAGCAGCCAATGATCACTCAAAGTTTCCCAATTTCAAACCACTCTTTAGCAAAATAAGTTCAATGAGGCTGTGATGATTTTCATTCTTTGCTCATCAGATGGTTGAGCTTTGCAAATATCTTGGCAAGGCAGCTTTTGGGGGGTCTTGTGAGATGTGCAAGCTATTTAAGTTTCTGTTCTCACAAAGGCTTCTTTAGCTTGCAGCCATGGCAGGGTTTAGCTTATGTCTGAGAAAAGGCGAATCTGAGCCTCTCAAATTTCTCTGTGTTCAAAGGATGTGGTTTTATTAACTCGAGAAAGGTTGAGATATTTTAAGGGTGGATACTCTCTTTCTCTGAATTTCAATTTAGCCAATGAATTTTCCTGTACTGTTATAAAACAGCCCTTTCAGAGAATATACATACTTTGGCCCCCTAAACTTTTCCAGAAAACCCGAAATCCTGAACCCTAAACTTTGTGAATGAGGCTATGATGATATTCTCCAGGAAGCTTGTAAGATTGATTTTTGAGCTGATTCATACTTGTAAGTAAGATTTTTGAGCTGATTCATATCTTGGTTAGGCAAAGGCAAGAAAATTTGTGAGGTTGGTTCTTATGTGCTCTCACACAAAAGACCTCTGCTTTATGCAACCACGGTGGATTAGACTTTTTCTGATAGATCAAATCTGAGCCTCTTTTCTGTGTTAACTGTATTTCTACAATGGCTGGTCTGTCTCTTTCGTTCTTTACCTTTTTGTTTTTTGATGAAATCGTCCTTTACTTCTTTATATGATCATGTTGTATAGTATTGGTTTGAGTGGAGTCTAAATGGAGTGACATGATCAGTGACGATTTATAATGTTGATCCCAGCTTGTTTGGGACTGAGACGTTATTGTTATGTTCTTTTTATATTCATATTCTTTCTGCTACTTTTGCATTTATATCAGGAAGAATCCAAGTTTCATAAGAAAACCGTTATGTGTTTATCTACACATTCTCCTGGAGTGAAATTATTAGCTACTGATATGAAACAAGACCAAAGGGAATGGAAGTGAATATTGAGGATTCATATACCTGTCCTTGACCAGTTTGATACCAAAGCTATTTGGCAAATTTATCTACACACTTTTCCAAACTTTCATGCCTCATTTCGATATTGAAATCCCAAGTTTCAGAGGCAGTAAAGATTATGCATAATGAAAAGGAAAAGTGAAAATATTGTTGATTCATGGCCTGGCTTGGCAAGACCAATCGGAAGGTCTTTCTTATAAGGCAACCGATGATTGCAGCCACGACATTGCTATTTCCTTTGATTAAATAGGCGAAAATCTGAGCCTCAGCCTCAACATGGTTTGTTTACATTTTTTTTTTTTTTTAAACAAGTCTTTCTAGAAACAATTTAAACTAGATTTTTTTGCGTGGTTCTTTGGTCTATTATTTTGAATTCAGACTCTCTTCTATTCTGTGTGGTTACTGGTTTGCTAAAGATTGGAGAGAGTTATGGTGTCTCCAATTCCCCAAGATCATCTTTCTGCAGAGCCAGATTCTAACATCGGTTGGCCATTTTTTTCTTTTTTTACTAATTTCATTTTCTAATGCTAATTATTATCCCAGTTGAAGCTGTAGTTTCTTGGAGCCCTACTCTTAACTTTCAAGACTATTTTAACTCTTGGGACTTGATACTATGTTGATACAAGTTTTAAGCTGGTGCTTATTCGACGAGTACATGCAGCAGTTCAAGAGACGCCTGATAGCCCAACACGTTGAAATGAAGAAATCCGGTCAGTTCAAGAACTAAACATATCCAGCAGCTGATTGAACTTAGCATTCTAAAATTCTTGAAATTTTTTGCGGTACAGTATGAGCATAGCATTGATGTCCAGTTGGCTTGAATTTGTAAACCTTTGCTAACACCGAGAGTTTGCCTTGAAAATGTATTTGCGATTTGTATAGGGGCAAGCACTTAGATTTTAGATACTTTTCAGTGATGTTAGTTTCATTTCTTATTCCTGTTCATTCATTTTGTCTTTATTAGGAAAGTGAAAGACACGATGAACAAGAAGTTGGACTTGAATTCAGTCCGTGAGCTGCTTGGATGGTTAACATGTTGTTTAATAATGTATCGTATTATATTGTATTGTATCGTTAGATTGTATCGTTTCCCGTCGTTACATAAGTTACATATCAACAATTTGAAGGAAAAAAGTAAGGCACGGGGTAGAGCTACTATAAATAGGTAGGTAGATAAAGGATAAAAAATAGGATTATTAGATAGTAAGTAAAGAAAAATGAGAAAAAGAAACAGGGAATTGACGTGACAACACCAAATTGGTCGTTACACAAAATGAGACTTTTTGTCGTTTCATAACGATGAATTTAACGAGATGACGCGTTAAAATTTAATTAATAATCAAAATAAATATTATATTTAAAGTAACAACACAATACAATAGGTAAACATTGGTAACCACCATCCAAACAAGATGAAGTTCACATTGGCTTCTTATTTAACTTGATCTCTATTGCTATAAGAAAAATAAACATTGGTAACCACCATCCAAACAAGGTGAAGTTCACATTGGCTTCTTGTTTAACTTGATCTCTATTGCTATAAGAAAAATAAACATTATATTTAGAGTAACAACACAATATAATACAATAGGTAACCACCATCCAAACAAGCTGAAGTTCACATTGGCTTCTTGTTTAACCTGATCTCCATTGCTATAAGGAAAATAAAGGTTGCTCTTACTGGTCTTTTTTTCAATAGAAATTTGTGTGTCTTTACATTGGCATTAGCATTAAGGGCAGAGAAAGGTATGCTTGTGAAATTACAACAACAATGTACCCAGTGAAATCCCACAAAGTGGAGTCTGGGGAGAGTATAATGCACGCAGACCTTATCCTTACCTTGGGAGGTAGAGAGCTTGTTTTCGGTAGACTCTCGGCACAAGAACAGGCAACTCAAATCAGTGTAAACAAGCAATGGCAACCTACTAAAAAAACAAGATAAAATTGTAGGGAGTCGTAACGACCACGAATCGATATGAAATACAAAAACTACATATAGCATGGAGGTCAGATTGGGACAATAGTAATATGCACGTTCATGTGTATGTCATTGTTGCCGTCTTTGCTGCTTCTTAGTTGCTAACTCCGCTGCCACCTATCTACATAGAGGGCTTGATGAAAAATATTTAAGTTAGGCTATGGATCTAATAAAACTGTATCTTGGCTGGGCAATATAGATGTTACTGAAATTGCAGCCATGTCAGCGACTTCCTTCTTTCTTTAAGCAAATGGATCATAAAAGAGAACAAATACTCGTATATCTTGGCGGGGCAAGTGATTTTTGTTTCATGCAACCCATGTTTGCAGCCATGACAATGTCTTCATTGTCCCGTCTATACAACAACTGAGCCTCAATCCCAAGCAAGTAGGGGTTGGCTTGCTATATTAATATTCACTGTCCATGTAATTATAAGACATTTGGGACCCTAATGGATCGGGGATCTGAACCGAACGTCAAATACGCCACACAATCTTCTGATGGGTAAAATTAAAGGAGATTACATATTTTATGTGATTGACTTAACTACCTAATAGACGAGTAAAAACACGTGCAAAAATATTCCCAGAATTTGAACTTACGGGGTCTAATTAGAACACTTTATGAGGAGTTGAGGTGATCAATTAAAAGAGGGCTTAATTTGAGTGCCTAAATGGAATATTCTGGCATGTTTAAGGGGCTTAATTTATGTTACTTAAATAATATATATAAAACCACAAATTTTTTAGGAAGAAGAATATCGATTCCATAAGCACTTGAAAAAAAAAATCCTTAAAATGAAACATTCCTAGAATAGAAAAGGTTAAATATGATGGCGAGTACATTATTGTGATATATATGAATTTCTTAAAGAATATCATGAGAAAAAGAAAACACATCTAGAACCACTTCATTAGAATGGACACCACTTTACTTGGAATGCATTTCTTTCATGGAAAAATAACACTCTGCTAATTATGGCAAAATATTTATCCAGTTTAGCCCATCTTTTTTATTAGCCGCTATAGCCACTTTTTTACCCTTCTGTTTTTTCCTTCCTCCTTCATCTCTAGCGAGCTACCAACTCCTCCACCACGAGCCATCACTATACAACCTATAAACACCTCTTATGCATTATGTATAAACCCCTCTCATGTACAAATACCTCTTGTATAAGTTTGTATAATATTGTATACTAGTTTTATACATTATTACACACTTTGCATACAAGGTTTATACATTGTATACAGTAGGTGTATAAAGTTGTATATTATTGTATTCCGTCAAAAAGTGTCAATACAGGTGTAATTTAAAAATATGACTATACAAATGTAATTTTGTATGCTGGATTGTACATTACTGAAATTTCTCCTTCTTTAATTTGGCATACCAAGAGAATCATCTCCATCTAGTCCTTAACACGTGAGATCACATAATCTTTATTTCGTTCTCCTTGAATATACCCTGAATAACGACAAATATATTTTTTAATTAGTAATACTACTAAAAGGTAAAAAGTGCATTAAGCAGAATCACCAAATCATTATTTTTCCTTCCGGGAAAAAAAAAGTAAATATCAAATCAATCATACAACTATATGACGGGTTTGTATAATAAAAGTACCTTACATAAGAACTTTACACATTGACAACATAAGAAAGTTTAAGAAACACATACAAAGAAAAAGATCAAAAGCAGATAATTAAGAATCACATACAAAAAAGGTCAAAAGCTTCAGCAACTAAATATTCAAAACAAAACAGATTTTCAGAAAATCATAATAAAATTAAGTTGGGAAGAAAAAAATCAACTCAATGCTAAAGCGTACAACAACAACAACAACAACATGCCCAGTGTGATCCCATAAGTGAGGTGCGAGGAGGGTAAAGTGTACGCAGACCTTACCCTACTTCGGAAGGTAGGGAGGCTGTTTCTGAAAGACCCTCGGCTCAATATTAAAACGCCAAATTGAAAAGAAAAAAAAAAGGAAAGAAAGGTAAAGAAAAATTTCACCGTGCTTAAATAAGGTTTGAAGATGGTATGGGAATAACAAATTAAGAACTCCTAGATTTGGCGCACTTTTGGGACAAAAGAGAGCTCATTCTCTTTGAGTAAATAAAAAAGAGCTACTTTTTCATGCATCAATATACATTTGTATACCCTTGGTCGGCCATTACAAAGAGCAAAAGAACTTGAGAATTGTGCATTGTGCATTGTGCATTGTGCATTGTGCATTGTGCATTGTGCATTGTGCCAGATAAAATAACAAAAAATGGTATGTTTGATGGTAAATTTAAGATAGTCTCTTAACGCATTTAATAATTTTTAGTTATTTAAATTTGTCAAAAGTTAACACTTTTAATTTCCGTAAAGCATGTACCGAATGTTGAACTACCGAATGTTGAACTACTATATCATCAAACATAAGGGACTATATTTGTCATTTTTTCCATTGCTCTATATGTGTGTTTGTGTTTGGCAGAACTCTCACCATAGTTTTAGCTCAGAAAGTAGGCAGAATAGTTTGGGAGACCGCTGTACTTAACAATTTTTGACATCCCGGTGATTGTACTTTTATGTTTGCCAACTGAACCCCTCTACCCATCAAAACTGAGCATTTTAAACCCCTCTCATCCTATGTGGCATTTTTTAAGGAAGTGCGTGTGATACACTTGTTTAAGGAGCGTGAGACCTGCTAAAAAGGCACCAACAGCCATTTTTTTGGTGTCATCTTCTTCCCAATGTTCATCCTCCATTGTTGAACAAAAATGAGCTTCTTTTTTTTTTGGCTTTTTTCTCTCTCTCTCTCTCTCCAATTTTTTCTGTCCAATTCTTTCTCCCCTCTCCTCCCCTATTTTCTTTCTTTGTTTCTTCTCTCAAATTTGAATCTTTACCATGAACATAGAATCCTATGGCCAATATTCCAAATCTTCTTTAGAAATTCAATCATATGACCTCTTTGTAGAAGGGAAACCCATCAAAATATCAAAAATACTAACAAACCAAAAATGGGTCAATCAAAAGGTCCTCAAAAATCACCGCACCTCAAAATTAACCCATAAAGGATTTTAAAATAGAAATCATGCGTCTTTTACCCATTAATACTTCCAAAAGATTTGAGTTTTTTGAGAAAATTTAGCCTCAAATTTTAAAAATCAAACAAGACAAACTTTTTTCCAAAATCAGTAAAAAAAAAAAAAAAAAAAAAAAAAGTGATTATTCTCCCACTTTTCTATCTGGACAAAAATGGACCACCAAACTTCTTCTCCACCACCTAACGCCTTCAGCCATGGAAATGGACCATCAAACTTATTCTCCAACGTTTCGATCTGGACAAAAATTTTAATTTTTTGTCTCAATTTGGTTTCTTTATTCCTTTTAATTTTATTTCTATGATATATAAAGAGGAAGAATTGGAAGGGAAGAGGAGGAAGAACATGAAGAGAGAGAAACAGATGGGAAGGAGGAAGAAAGTGAGGGGAGAGAGAGAAATCAATGGGGAGGGGATTAATGGTTGAAGTTTGTTTTTATTTTTTTTTATTATTTGATTTTAATTATTTTTTAATTTTTCATATGACATGGCATCTACACATTGTTACTTTTTGACGTGACAGCCAACGTGGAGGCGTTTAAACAACACGCGCCATGAGCAGATCGAAAAAGGGTTTAAAATGCTCAGTTTTGATGGGTAGAGGAGTTCAGTTGGCAAACATGAAAGTACAAATATCGGGATGTCATAAAGTGTTAAATAAGGAGCCTACCAGACTGTTCTGCCCAGAAAGTACGAGTGAGAGACATATATGCATTGGGCCTTGATTTCTTGTCTCCATTCATATATAAAAATAAATAAAAATAAAAACTACAACAGCGCTTTAAGAAAATGAATAAAGAAACCATACATGCGTTTGGCCAAGGATTCCAAATATTTTTTCTTCTGCTGCCAAAATGAGGTGAAAAATGACAAAAATGGTCCCTTATGTTTGATGGTATGTTCAAAATAGTTTTTTAAGTAAACATCTAACAGTTTGATTTCTTTACGTCTGTCAAAAATTAATATTTTTAGTACCCTTAAAATATTTAGGGAACACTTTCTACTCGGTTTGACTGAAAATATGAAAAAAATAATAAAAATAAGTTGTAACTCAGATTTAGCGTTACGATCTTTATTGTTTCTGCTCTTTTAAATATCCTTTTAAGTCTCTAATATAGTTTTTTGTGTTTCATATTTCAGGATTTGATAAAACCTTTTTGGTGTTTATATAAATAATTTTTTTCACTGTTTTCATCACATCTAACCGAAGACTTCGGTAAATATTTTACGGGAATTAGAAGTGTTATGACAAACTTAAAGAACTAAAACTGTTAAGTCCATACATAAAAGGATTATTATCAACCTACTATTAAACATAGCGACTATATTTGTCATTTTTTCCATTGCGCTATATACGTGTGTGTGTTTTTGGCAGAATTGTTTTAGCTCAGAAATAAAGAATGGCCATAGAGATTGGGCACCTAAATGACCTGAAAAAATGATAAAAATGTTCCCTTATATTTGATGTTAGGTTCAAAATAGTTCTTTAAGTACACACTTAACAATTTTGGTCCTTTAAGTTTGACAGAAGTTAGTAATTTTTAGTACCTATAAAATATTAATCGAACACTTTACTATCATTTGACTGAAAATATGAAAAAAAAATTATATATAAGAGGGAAGAAAATAATTTCCCAAATTTTTAAAAACTATAACTCACATTTAAAGGGTATGATTTTTGCTGTTTTTGGTACTTTAAATATCTATAGTATAGTTTTTGTGTTGTACTCTTTTCCACTGTTTCGATTAGATCTAATAGACGAGCTTGATAAATATTAAGTGTTGATAAGTATTTTTAGGTTCATTAACTATGTATAGATTTAATAAATAAGTAGTTATAATTTGAATAAAAGTTAAAATATTAAAGTGGAATAAAATTTTCTAATAAGTACCCGCTTTGATAAGCATTTTTCTCTTACTGACTTAAATACGTTAAAGTCAAGAACATTATTTTTATAAGTTTTTAAATCCCAAAGTAATATTTATGCCTCATTTTATTTTTAATACAAAATTAATTAGATAAAATTATTTATTATGAATATAAATTATTTTAGGATAAGCTAAATTACAATCATATGCTATAACAAAATAGTTAATAATTATACTTAAGTTCGTGAGTATAATATTTTGTGTACTCAAATAGTACACAAAATAATGAAGTGTTGTTTGTTGCTACTTAATAAATTAAATCATCCAACTATTATAAGTATCTTGAGCAGTCAAATCATGAGCAGCGATTCAAATGGTATTATCTCCTTGATTTTTTGCATTTGTTATGTTTGCATTTATGAAATTCTCGTATGTTTTTAATATTGGTAGGGGAGAGCAGCTCGGTTTTAAAGACGTATGGAAAGGAAGTGAAGTAATGGAGAGGGTTAGGATTTTATTAGTTAGACATTTGAATAAATGTATTTGCTATAATAAGTGTTTGATAAGCATTTTCTCTGAAAAATACTAAAGATAGAATAGTAAAGTTTTGGTCCCAAAGTAATATTTATGTCTTTTATTTTTAATAAATAATTAATTAGATAAAATTATTTATTATGAATATAAATTTTTTAGGATAAGCTAAATTACAATCATATAAACAAAATAGTTTAATTTTTACTAAATATTTTGTGTACTCAATTAGGACACAAAATAATGAATTGCTTATAATAAATTAAATCATCCAACTATTATAAGTATCTTGAGCAGTCAAATCATGAGCCTTCAAATCTATTATCTCCTTGATTTTTTGCATTTGTTATGTTTGCATTTATGAAATTCTCGTATGTTTTTAATATTGGTAGGGGAAGCACAATTTTAAAGCGTAAAAAAAGTGAAGTTGGAGGGTTAGCCCAATTTTTTTTTTTTTTTTTTAATACTTGGGATAGAATAGTAAAGTTTTGGTTTATAAAAGTCTTTATAAGATAAAAAATAATAAGTTATGGGAAACTAACTTATGACTTAATCATTTTTTTATAAGACTTATTTTAAGCACAAAATGGCTTAGATAAGTGAAAATTGCTATAAACCACTTATAAAAAAAATAACAAACACCTTATAGCCAATCTAGAAACTTTGGATCGATAAACAAAAAGGTATTATTAGGTGTGAGAGTTATAAACTATCACCAAAAAAAAAAAAAAAAAGTTAGGGTATTCACTTTTCCTACCTGAACTTTCACCAACTAGTTTGCAAAATATACCTCATTAAAAGTGAATAACTAACAGTTGAGGTGTGTTTTGCAACGAGCCAATGATAGTTTAGGTAGGAAAGTGAACAATTGATAATTGAGATATGTTTTGCAAACTAATTGATAATAATTTAGATAAAAAATTCTCACATCTAATAGTTCAGGTAAAAAATTAAAAAAAATGTGATACTTGAGATGTGTTTTTGATCATTATGTCTTAATTTTTTGATGAAATTAAAGGACCAAAACTATTAATCCCAGGGACCATATTTGTCATTTTCCCATTTGTGCTATATATACATTAGTCTTTAGCTAAACCCTCACTTAGTTGTTTAGCCCAGAAATGAAGAATGAGAGAAATAATGGGGTTTTCTTTAAAGGGTGGTTGCCGATCTCTCTTCTATCTCTATGATTTCTATTCTCCATTCATAAAAAAGAGAAAAAAAGAGAAAAAGAAAAACCAAACAGCCCTTTGAGAAAATGAAAAAGGAAACCATTTATGCGTTTGGCCATAGATTGCAAGTATATTTCTGCTTCTGCTGCTACTACTAGAGCTGGTTTTTGCAAATACCCACTTTTTAAGGAAGTTTTTGCGAGAATTTCAGGGTCAAAAATTAAAGAGCAACCCTAAATAGGGACATTTGTGCCAATGACCCATCTTTAATAAAAAAGGGCTATGATGATTATATTCTGGGCTAATGATTATATTCTACTGCCGTTGAGAAGATCCGACCCGTATCTTGGCGGGGCGACCCGGTTTAAGTATCCATTTTGCAAACCGGTGTGTCGCAGCCATGGCGCGTGTTGGTTTCTCTTTGCATGTTTGTAGTAACAGCAAAATCTGAGCCCTAAAAGTTTACTGGAACATCCAATTAAGCTTCTTCAAGTTTTCAAATTTTACCAATTGAGCCCTTAAAGTTTACGGAGAACAGCCAATCGGGTTCTTCAGTTCTTGTTTAATTTTTTTGTCAAATTGTAGCTAAAAATGACATAATTGGAGAAAAAAAGGGATTTTTTTTTCAGTTTTGTTGAAGTTCTTCATCGAATTTTAGCGTGAAAAATGCGGTATTTGGAGAAAAATATGGGCTATGATGATGAATTTGCTATTTTTTTTTTGTTGCACGGATTGTCCTTCAAAGGCATTGGTCTTTAATTTTTGTCCCTCAAATTGATGCAATTGTGCGAGTGACCCGAATTTGCTTCTTTCTACTGCGTTTAAGACGATCTGACCCGTATCTTGGCGGGGCGACCCGGTTTAGGCATTCATTTTGCAAATCAGTGTGTTGCAGCCATGGCGTGTGTTAGATTTCTCTTTGCATGTTTGTAGTAACAGCAAAATCTGAGCCCTAAAAGTTTACTGAAACGCCCAATTGAGCCCTAACAGTTTACCGGAACACCCAATCGGGTTCTTCAGTTTCAATTTTTAGCTCAAAGTTGAGGTAATTGGAGAAAAAGAGGATATTTCAGTTTTTGTTGAAGTTCTTTATCAAATTTTAGCTAAAAAAATGAGATAATTGAAGAAAAAAGAGTTTTTTTCCCCAGTTTTGTTGATGTTCTTCATCAATTTTAGCTCAAAAATAAGATAATTAGAGAAAAAAAGGGATTTTTTTCAGTTTTGTTGAAGTTCTTCATCAATTTTAGGGTCAAAATTGAGGTAATTGGAGAAAAAAAAGGGCTATGATGATGAATTTGCTTAAATTGTTTTGCAAGGATTGTCCTTCAAAGGCATTGGTCTTTAATTTTTGTCCCTCAAATTGATGCATTTGTGCGAATGACCCGAATTTGCTTCTTTCTACTGCTTTTGAGAAGATCCGACCTGTATCTTGGCGGGGCGACCCGGTTTAAGTATCCATTTTGCAAATCGGTGTGTCGCAGCCATGGCGTGTGTTAGGTTTCTCTTTGCATGTTTGTAGAATAGCAAAATCTGTGCCCTTTACTGATTTGAGCCCTAAAAGTTTTTCATTCTTCAGTTTCAATTTTTAGGTCAAAGTTGAGGTAATTGTATAAAAAAAAGGATTTTTCAGTTGTTGTTGAAGTTCTTTATCAAATTTTAGCTCAAAGGGCTATGATGATGAATTTGCTTAAATTTTTGCATGGATTGTCCTTCATAGGCATTGGTCTTTAATTTTTCCCTCAAATAGATACATTTGTGTAGAATGTTATTTGCTTCTTTCTACTGAGTTTGAGAAGATCCGACCCGTATCTTGGCGGGGCGACCCGATTTAGGTATCCATATTTCAAATCGGTGTGTTGCAGCCATGGTGTGTGTTGATTTCTCTTTGCATGGTTGTTCTGAACCCTAATTTGAAGTTTTTCATCAATTTGTAGCTAAAAAATGAGGTTTTGAGAAAAAAGGTATTTTTCAGTTTTTGTAAATTATTCGTCAAATTGTAGTAGCGTAAAAATGAGGTAATTTAATTTTTAGTTTTTGTTGAAGTTCTTCATCAAATTTTAGGTTAAAAATGAGGTAATCGGAGAAAAAAGGTTTTTGTTTTTTTTTTTGTTTTTTTTGTTGAAGTTCATTATCAATTTTTAGCTCAAAGTTGAGGTAATTGGAGGAAAAAGGGATTTTTTTAGTTTTTGTTGAAGTTCTTTATCAATTTTTAGCTCAGAAATGAGGTAATTGGAGAAAAAAAGGGATTTTTTCAGTTTTTGTTGATGGATTTTAGCTTAAAAAAAGAGGAATTTGGAGGGAAAAAAAGAGGATTTTCCAGTTTTTGGTTGAAGTTAGTCATCAAATTTTAGCGTAAAAATGAGGTAAATGGAGAAAAAAAGGGATTTTTCAGTTTTTGTTCAAGTTCTTTATCAAATTCTAGCTTAAAAATGAGGAAAAGGTGTTTTATTGATCTTGATTGATCTGAAAAATGGGCTGTGATGATGATTTGCTTTTATCTGGTGCTATAATCTGCTGCACTGCTTGAAGAAATTGCACGAATTGTCCTTCAAATGGCTGGTCTTTAATTTTTGCTCTTCATTTTTTTTGTGCGGATTGCCCTTCATTTTTTTGTGCGGATTGTCCTTCAAATGCATTGGTCTTTAATTTTTGCCCTTCAAATGGACTGGTCTTTAACACTGCTTTGAGAAAATTCGACCCGTATCTTGGCGGGCGACCCAGTAAGGTGTCCATTTGCAAGCCGGTGTTTTGCAGCCATGGCGTGTGTTGATTTCTTGTTGCAAGTTTGTAGAACAGCAAAACCTGGGCCCTAAAAGTTTTCCTATAACACTCAATTGGGTAATTACTAGGCTGTGTAATTACACGAATTCCAATTACCAGGTGGCTTTGCAAATGGACTCTTAAGTGTTTTATTGATGTTGATTGATCTTAAAAATGGGCTGTGATGATGAGTTACTTTTTTTTTCCTTTTCTGGGCTATAATCTACTGCACTGCTCGAAGAAATCTCTCGAATTGTCCTTCAAATGGCTGGTCTGCGATTTTTGCCCTTCAAATGTGGTGTTGGGGGGGGGGGGGTCTCTAACACTGCTTTGAGAAAATCTGACCCGTATCTTGGCGGGGCGACCCGATAAGGCATCCATCTGCAAATCGGTGTCTGCAGTCATGACGTCTGTCGCTTTGTCTTTGCATGTTTGTAGAGCAGCAAAATCTGAGCCCTAAAAATTTTAGCTCAAAAAATGAGGCAATCGGAGAAAAAATGGGATTCTTTTTAGGGTGGTTGACCATCTCCGGTATGCCAGTGATTTTATCATAGCTCTAATCAACAGCGCTTTTAGCATATGCTTCTGTCTGTCACTCTGTCTCTATCTGTGACTGCTTTGATGCTGCGTGGCCGCGTTTTCAGGCAAAGCAGCAGCAAAAGCATAGAAAAATAGAGGTTCTTCCCAGTATGAAGAACGGAAAAGGGCCAAATATACCCCTCTACTATGAAGACTGAGGCCAACTGAGAGAAAAAGGGAAATTATTGGAGGGTGGTTGCCCCGTCTGATTGGCCTATGATTTCCCCACAAACAAAATTAACAACCCTCTTCAGAAGTGCTAGAGCCTGTTTGGCTTAGCTTATAAGTTGCTTTTTTTGGCTTATAAGCTGTTTTCAGCTTTTTTGAGTGTTTGGCTGGCCGGCTTATAAGCCATTTTGTGCTTAAAATAAGCCCAAAAAAATATGTTGGGGTAGCCCAACTTATTTTTTTTGTTGCTTATAAGCTGCTTTTTTTAAGCTAAGCCAAACGGGCCCCTAGTGCTGTTCTCTTGTTTTCCCTGAGCTTAGCAAACATACTCTAATCTTATCTTATGTTCGTTAAAAGTTGCTCGAAATTGTTGTCCAAACGCGTACTTGTGGGAAAGTTTCCGTCTTTCAAAAGAGGCTGTAATTGATAATGCTTATGGCAGAACCCTCATCATAGTTTTAGCCCAGAAAGTAAGAATGAGACAACAGAGACAGATAGGATTTTCTGTAAAGGGTGGTTGCCCCCTCTCTGCCATGTCCATGATTTCTTCTCCATTCATAATAAACCAACAGCCCCTCGAGAAACAGCAAAAGATCAACAAATTGAAAAAAAGAGACTATGCTTTTGGCCATTGATTCCAAATATTTAGCTGATTTTCGCAAATGTCCACTTTTTAAAGAGTCCGCAACTTAAATGACCTGAAAAAATTGGGCTGTGATGATGAATTTGCTTCTTTCTGGGCTAATAATCTACTTTACTCAATGCGTTTGAGAAGATCCCACCGTATCTTGGCGGGGCGACCTGGTACGGCATCCATTTGCAAACCAGTATCTGCAGCCAGGGCGATGTCGATTTCTCTTTGCATGTTTGTAGACAGCAATATCTGAGCCCTAAAAGTTGAAGACCCAATTTTTCATCAATTTTAGCTCAATGTCGAGGTAATTGGAGAAAAAGAGGACCCTTTGAAGTGCCTCTCTCTTTCTCTCTCTCTCTCCCTCTCTCTCTATATATATATGAATGTGTTGTATGTCCCTGTAAAATACAAGGTAGAAATGACACAACAAAGTAGCTGCTTTTCTAAGAGCCTGTTTGGATTGGCTTATTTTAGGTGCTTTAAGCCAAAATAGCTTTTAAGCACTTTGAGAGTTCTGAACCTAACTGAGGTGCTTTATTGATGTTGATTGATCTGAAAAAATGGGATCTGATGATGATTTGCTTCTTTCTTGGCTTATCTACTTTAATGCATTGAGGAAATCCGACCCGTATCTTGACGGGGCGACCGGTAGGCATCCGTTTGCAAACCGTTATCTTGCAGCCATGGCGTGTGTCGGTTTCTCTTTGCATGCTCATAGACAGCTCGAAGTTGAGGTAATCGGGGAAAAAAGAGGATTTTTCATGGTGGTTGACAATCTCTGGTATGCCCATGAGTTCGTTTTTGCTCTAATCAACAACCCTTTTTAGCTCAAAAATGAAAAAGGGACTATATATGCTCTTTCATTTATCTGCTTCTGCAGACTACTACATTTGATTTTTGCAAATAGTACTTTCATGTCCCTTTATATTACAAGGTAGAAATGACACAATAAGATAGCTGCTTTTTTAAGAGTTCTGAACCTTAGTGTTTTATTGATGTTGATTGATCTGAAAAATGGGCTGTGCTTGCTGTATATATATATTTACCAATATGTCCTTGGTTGGCCATGACACTTGGGAATTGAGATTGTGCTTGCTGTATAAACGCCTTTAGCAGAACCCTCACCATATTTTATCCCAGAAACGAAGAATGAGAGACATCAGAGAGATAATGGGATTTCGATAAAAGGTGGTTGCCCTCTCTCTGCTATATGTCCATGATTTCTTTCTCCATTTATAAAAGAAAAACCAACAGCCCTTTGAGAAAAAAGAAAAAGAAACCATATACGCGTTTGGCCATCGATTCCAAATATTAAGAGATGATTTTCTCAAATAGCCACTTTTTAAGTCCGGAACCTAAATGACCTGATAAAAATATGGGCTGTGATGATAAATTTGCTTGTGGATTGCCCTTCAAGCGCACTGGTCTTTAATTTTTGCCCCTCAAATAAGTGCATTTGTGCGAATAACCCGAATTTGCTTCTTTCTGGGCTAATAATCTAGTACTTTACTCACTGCTTTTGAGAAGATCCGACCCGTATCTTGGCGGGGCGACCTGCTAAGGCATCAATTTGCAATGCGGTGTCTGCAGCCATGGCGTGTGTCAGTTTCTCTTTGCATGTTCATACACAGCAAAATCTGAGCCCTTAAAGTTTTTCTATAACTCCCAATTGGGTAATTACTAGGCTGTGTAATTGCTGCCCTAGTAATCACACCAATTCCTGTTACCAGGCGGCTTTCCAAACAGACCCTAAGTGTTCTATTGATGTTAATTGATCTTAAAAATGGGCTGTGATGATGATTTGCTTTTTTCTGGTGCTATAATCTACTGCACTGCTTGAAGAACTTGTGCAAATTGTCCTTCAAATGGCTGGTCTTTAATTTTTGCTCTTTTTTTTTTTTTTGCGCGGATTGTCCTTCAGATGCGCTGGTCTTTAATTTTTGCCCTTCAAATGGGCTGGTCTGTAACACTACTTTGAGAAAATCCGACCCGTACCTTGGCGGGGCGACCCGGTAAGGCGTCCATTTGCAAGCCGGTGGTTTGCAGCCATGGCATGTGTTGATTTCTCATTGCATGTTTTGTAGAACAGCAAAACCTGAGCCCTAAAAGTTTTACTATAACACCCAATTGGGTAATTATTTGGCTGTATAATTAGTAATTACACCAATTCCAATTACCAGGTGGCTTTCCAAACAGACCGTAAGTGTTTTATTGATGTCGATTGATCTTAAAACGGGCTGTGATGATGATTTGCTTTTTTTCCTGGGCTATAATCTACTGCACTGCTTGAAGAAATCGCACTAATTGTCCTTCAAATAGCTGGTCTTTAATTTTTGCTCTTCAAATAGGCGGGTCTCTAACACTGCTTTGAGAAAATCTGACCCATATCTTGGCGGGGTGACCCGATAAGGCATCCATCTGCAAATCGGTGTCTGCAGTCATGGCGTCTGTCGCTTTCTCTTTGTATGTAAGTAGAAGCCCTAAAAGTTTACTGAAACACCCAATTGAGCACTAAAAGTTTACTGGAACAGCCAATCGGGTTATTCAGTTTCAATTTTTAGGTCAAAGTTGAGGTAATCGGATAAAAAAGAGGATTTTCAGTTTGTTGTTGAAGTTTTTCATCAAATTTAAGGTCAAAATTGAGGTAATTGGAGAAAAATATGGGCTATGACGATGAATTTGCTTAGTTTTTTTTGCACGGATTGTCCTTCAAAGGCACTGCTCTTTAATTTTTGTCCCTCAAATTGATGCATTTGTGCAAATGACCCGAATTTGCTTCTTTCTACTGCGTTTGAGAAGATCCGACCCGTATTTTGGCGGGGCGACCCGATTTAGGTATCCATTTTGCAAATCGGTGTGTTGCAGCCATGGCGTGTGTTGATTTCTCTTCGCATGTTTGTAGAACAGCAAAATCTGAGCCCTAAAAGTTTACTGAAACATCCAATTGAGCCCTAAAAGTTTACTGAAATACCCAATTGAGCCCTTGAAGTTTACTGGAACAACCAATCAGGTTCTTCAGTTTCAATTTTTAGGTCAAAGTTGAGGTAATCGGAGAAAAAAGGGATTTTTCAGTTTGTTGTTGAAGTTCTTCATCGAATTTTAGCGTAAAAATGCGGTATTGGGGAAAAATATGGGCTATGATGATGAATTTGCTAATTTTTTTTTTGTTGCACGGATTGTCCTTCAAAGGCATTGGTCTTTAATTTTTGTCCCTCAAATTGATGCATTTGTTCGAATGACCCGAAATTGCTTCTTTCTACTGCGTTTGAGAAGATCCAACCCGTATCTTGGCAGGGCGACCCGGTAAGGTATACATTTTGCAAATCGGTGTGTTGCAGCCATGGCGTGTGTTGATTTCTCTTTGCATGTTTGTAGAACAGCAAAATCTGAGCCCTAATTTGAAGTTTTTCATCAAATTGTAGCTAAAAATGAGGTAATTTGATAAAAAAAGGGATTGTTTTTAGTTTTTGTTGAAGTTCATTATCAATTTTTAGCTCAAAGTTGAGGTAATTGGAGGAAAAAAGGGATTTTTCAGTTTTTGTTGAAGTATTTAAGCTAAAAAATGAGGTAATAGGAGAAAAAAGGGATTTTTTTTAGTTTTTGTTGAAGTTCTTTATCAATTTTTAGCTCAGAAATGAGGTAATTGGAGAAAAAAAGGGATTTTTTCAGTTTTTGTTGATGGATTTTAGCTTAAAAAAGAGGTATTTGGAGAAAAAAAATAGAGGATTTTCCAGTTTTTTGTTGAAGTTAGTCATCAAATTTTAGCGTAAAAATGAGGTAAATGGAGAAAAAAAGGGATTTTTCAGTTTTTGTTCAAGTTCTTTATCAAATTCTAGCTTAAAAATGAGGAAAAGGTGTTTTATTGATCTTGATTGATCTGAAAAATGGGCTGTGATGATGATTTGCTTTTATCTGGTGCTATAATCTGCTGCACTGCTTGAAGAAATTGCACGAATTGTCCTTCCAATGGCTGTTCTTTAATTTTTGCCCTTCATTTTTTTTGTGCGGATTGCCCTTCAAATGCATTGGTCTTTAATTTTTGCCCTTCAAATGGGCTGGTCTTTAACACTGCTTTGAGAAAATTCGACCCGTATCTTGGCGGGCGACCCGGTAAGGCGTCCATTTGCAAGCCGTTGTTTT
Source organism: Lycium ferocissimum (assembly GCF_029784015.1). Lineage (NCBI taxonomy): Eukaryota > Viridiplantae > Streptophyta > Magnoliopsida > Solanales > Solanaceae > Lycium > Lycium ferocissimum. The sequence goes on along the minus strand of NC_081350.1, from coordinate 40,494,367 downwards.
GCAGCCATGGCGTGTGTTGATTTCTCGTTGCATGTTTGTAGAACAGCAAAACCTGTGGCCCTAAAAGTTTTCCTATAACACCCAATTGGGTAATTACTAGGCTGTGTAATTACACGAATTCCAATTACCAGGTGGCTTTGCAAACGGACTCTTAAGTGTTTTATTGATGTTGATTGATCTTAAAAATGAGCTGTGATGATGATTTGCTTTTTTTTTTTTTTTTTTTTCTCTTTTCTGGGCTGTAATCTACTGCACTGCTTGAAGAAATCGAACGAATTGTCCTTCAAATGGCTGCTCTCTAATTTTTGCCCCTCAAATGTGTGTGTGTGTGGGTGGGGGGGGGGGTCTCTAACACTGCTTTGAGAAAATCCGACCCGTATCTCGGCGGGGCTACCCGATAAGGCATCCATCTGCAAATCGGTGTCTGTAGTCATGACGTCTGTTGCTTTCTATTTGCATGTTTGTAGAGCAGCAAAATCTGAGCCCTAAAAGTTTTAGCTCAAAAAATGAGGCAGTCGGAGAAAAAATGGGATTCTTTTTGGGGTGGTTGACCATCTCCGATATGCCAATGACTTTTTCATAGCTCTAATCAACAGCCCTTTTAGCATATGCTTCTCTGTCTGTCACTCTGTCTCTCTATCTGTGACTGCTTTGATGCTGCGTGGCTGTGTTTAAAGCAGCAGCAAAAGCATAGAAAAATGGAGGTTCTTCCCAGTATGAAGAACCGAAAAGGGCCACATATACCCTCTACTATGAAGAATGAGGCCAGCTGAGAGAAAAAGGGAAATTATTGGAGGGTGGTTGCCCCCTCTGATTGGCCTATGATGTCCCCATAAACAAAATTAACAACCCTCTTCATAAGTGCTAGTGCTGTTAGCTTAGCAAACATACTCTAATCTTATCTTATGTTCGTTAAAAGTTGCTCGAAATTGTTGTCCAAACGCCTACTTGTGGGAAAGTTTCCATCTTTCTAAAGAGGCTGTAATGATAATGCTTATGGCAGAACCCTCATCATAGTTTTAGCCCAGAAAGTAAGAATGAGACATCAGAGACAGATGGGATTTTCTGTAAAGGGTGGTTGACCCCTCTCTGCCATGTCCATGATTTCTTCTCCATTGATAACAAACCGACAGCCCTTTGAGAAACAGCAAAAGATCAACAAATTGAAAAAAAGAGGCTAGTTATGTGTTTGGCCATCGATTCCAAATATTTAGCTGATTTTCGCAAATATCCACTTTTTAAAGAGTCCGCAATTTAAATGACCTGAAAAAATTGGGCTGTGATGATGAATTTGCTTCTTTCTGGACTAATAATCTACTTTGCTTACTGCGTTTGAGAAGATCCAACCCGTATCTTGGCGGGGCGACCCGGTTCGGCATCCATTTGCAAACCGGTATCTGCAGCCATGGCGATGTCGCTTTCTCTTTGCATGTTTGTAGAACAGCAATATCTGAGCCCTAAAAGTTGAAGACCCAATTTTTCATCAATTTTTAGCTCAAAGTTGATGTAATTGGAGAAAGAAGAGGATCCTTTGAGGTGCTTTTTTTTTTTTTGTCTATGTGTGTGTGTGTGTGTATATATATGAATGAGACATCAGAGAGAGAGGGGATTTTCTGTAAAGGGTGGTTGCCCCCTGTCTGCCATGTCCATGATTTCTTCTCCATTCATAACAAACCAACAGCCCTTTCAGAAGAAAAAAAGAACAAGCTTGTTGATTATATATATATATATATATATATGCTTCTGCTTCTGCTACTACTACAGCTGATTTCCGCAAATAGTGACTTTTATGTAGAAATGAAACAAGGTAGCTGCTTTTAATGGTTCATTTACAAGAATGTTGATTGATCTGAAAAAATGGGCTGTGATGATGATATACTTCTTTCTGGGCTATAATCTACTTCACTACGTTTAGAGAATCCGACCTGTATCTTGGCGGGGTGACCCGGTACGGCATCCATTTCCAAGCCGGTGTCTTGCAGCCATGGCGTGTGTCTCTCTCTCTTTGCATGTTTGTAGAACAGCAAAATCTGAGCCCTAAAGTGTATGTCAACCATTTGATGGTCTTGAATGGATAATCGTTCTCGGGAACTGAGATGTTCTTCAGTTTTTCTTGAACACCCAATTTCAGATGCAATTCTCCATTTGCCCTGTGTTGTCTAATATGGACTATTTGGCATTTGTAAATGGACCATTTCATTGGCTTGGTTTGTCAGTGAATGATTTTGTTCTTTTATTTAGTATTTCAAATGAGGTGTACGGAGAGATACCGTTGCCAGAGGGATTGTGCTTGATTTTTAACGTGGCATACCTCAAAAGTGGCGTTTCAGTATTGGGAGGAATGCTTTGTGGTTATTCTACTTATACTCATCAAGTCATCAGCGGAAGGATCTTTTAAGTTATGGGTAATGAAAGACTATGGTGTCACGAAATCTTCGAATAATCTGTTCAATATACAAGTTACTGATCTTTATTCAGCTATACTGATATATAGATTTCCAGACGGTGAAGTGCTACTCTGCTGCGTACTTTTGGAACATTTTTGTTCTTTATTAAGGCACCCAAAGGATCTTTTGAATTATGGCCTCAATGTGTACCATTCAGAACGAACTAGTTCAGTCCAGAAATGAAGAAATGAAGAATGAGAGACATCAGAGAGAAAATGGGATTTCTGTAAAGGGTGGTTGCCCTCTCTCTGCTATATGTCCATGATTTCTTTCTCCATTCATTAAAAAAAAAAAAAAAAAAAAAAAAAAAAAAAAATAACCAACAGCCCTTTGAGGAAAAAGAAAAAGAAACCATATATGCGTTTGGCCATAGATTCCAAATATTTTTTTGGTTCTGCTACTACTACAGCTGATTTTCGCAAATATCCTCTTTTTAAGGAAGTTTTTGCATGGATTCCAAAGAATTGAGGGACAAAAATCAAAGACCACCCCGAAATAGGGGTATTTGTGTGAATGACCCATTTTTAAGAGTTTGGAGCCTAAATGACGTGAAAATAAATAGTATGTGATGATGAATTTGCTTCTTCCTGGGCTAAAATAATCTACTTCCCTCACTGCGTTGAGAAGATCCGACCCGTATCTTGGCAGACGACCCGGTACGGCATCCATTTGCAAACCGGTGTCTTGCAGCCATGGCAAGTGTTGGTTTCTCGTTGCATGTAAGTAGAACAGCAAAATCTGAGCCCTAAAAGTTTATTGGAACATCCAATTGGATTCTTCAGTTTCAATTTTTAGCTCATAGTTGAGGTAATCGGAGAAAAAAGGGGATTTTTCAGGGTGGTTGGCCATCTCCGGTATGCCTATAGTTTCTGTTTTGCTCTAATCAACAGCCCTTTACCATATTTGAGGTGTTTTTGTGTGTGTGTTGTATATGTGTGTGTGTGTGTTTTTTGTATGTTACCTGAAAATGGGCTGTGATTATGATTTGCTTCTCTCTGGGATAATCTACTTCACTGTGTTGTGGAATTCCGACCCGTATCTTGGCGGGGAGACCTGGTACGGCATCCATCTGCAAATCAGTGTCTGCAGCCATGGCGTGTGTGGGTTTCTCTTTGCATGTTTGTTGAACAGCAAAATCTGAGCCCTACAAGTTTTACTATAACACCCAATTGGGTTCTTAAGTTTTCGTTGAACAGCCCATTTTTCTACCTCCCAAGGCGGGCGTAAGGTCTGCGTACACACTAACCTCCCCAGACCCCATTTGTGGGATTACACTGGATTTGTTGTTGTAGTTCTCCATCAAATCTTAGCTCAAATTTGAGGTAGTCGGAGGAAAAAAAAGGATTTTTCAGGGCGGTTGACCGTCTCCGGTATGCCTATGATTTCTTTCTTGCTGTAATCAACAACCCTTTAGCTAAAAAATGAAAAATAGACCATATATATGCTGCTTCATTTTTCTGCTTCTGCATATTAATACAGCTGATTTTCGCAAATAGTCACTTTTATGTCCCTGTAAAATACTAGGTAGAAATGACACAATAAGTAGCTGCTTTTTTAAGAGTTCTGCACCTAAAGTGTTCTATTGATATTGATTGATCGAAAAATTGGCTGTGATGATGATTTGCTTTTTCTGGGCTATAATCTACTGCACTGCTTGAAGAAATTGCACGAATTGTCCTTCAATTGGCTGGTCTTTAATTTTTGCCCTTCAAATGGGCTGGTCTTTAACACTGCTTTGAGAAAATCTGACCCATATCTTGGCGGGGCGACCCGGTAAGGCATGCATCTGCAAATCGGTGTCTGCAGCCATGGCGTGTGTTGCTTTTCTTTGCATGTTCATATACAGCAAAATCTGAGCCCTAAAAGTTGAAGACCCAATTTTTCTGATGCAATTCTCCATCAGTATTAACCCAGAGTTGAGGTAATTGGGGGAAAGAAAGGATTTTTCTTGGTGGTTGACCCTCTCCGGTATGCCTATGATTTCTTTTTTGCTCTAATCAACAGCCCTTTGGCTCAAAAAATGAAAAAGGGACTATACGCTCTTCTTTTTTCTGCTTCTGCATACTGCTAGTGCTGATTTTAGAAAATATCCTCTAAATACAAAATGACACAACAAAGTAGCTGCTTTTCTAGGAGTTTGTTTGGATTAACTTATTTTAGGTGCTTTTATGCCAAAATAGATTTAAGCACATCAAAGAGTTCTTGGCTTAATCTACTTTAATGCTTTGAGGAAATTTGACCCGTATCTTGGTGGGGAGACCCGGTAAGGCATCCATTTGCAAACCGGTGTCTTGCAGCCATAGTGTGTGTCGGTTTCTCTTGCATGTTCATATACAGCTCAAAGTTGAGGTAATAAGAGAAAAAAGAGGATTTTTCAGGGTGGTTAACCATCTCCTGTATGCCTATGATTTCTTTTTCGCTCTAATCAACAGCCGTTTTAGCTTAAAAATGAAACTGCTTCTGCGTACTATTACAGTTGATTTTTGCAAATAGTCATTTTTAAGAGTTCTGTAACAAACACTCTGTTTGGATGGTTGTTACCTATTGTATTGTATTGTATTGTATTGTATTGTATTGTATTGTATTGTATTGTATTGTGGTGTTAGTTTAAATACAATGTTTGCTTTGATTGTTACTTAAATTTTATTGTATCGTAGCGTTAAATCCATCATTATGTAACAACGAAAAGCCCCATTTTGTGTACGACCTATTTGCAGTGATCGCATTGTTACCTTATCTGTTTTTCTCATTTTATCTTTACTTATTATCTAATAATCCTATTTTATTCGTTACCGTACCTTTTTATAGTAGCTCTACCCTGTACCCTACTTTTCTTGTTGGTTTATCCTTCAAATTGCTGATGTGTGACATTATGTAATGACGGGAAGCAATACAATCTATCCTATCCGTCAAAACAATACAGTAAGATGTAAAGTAGTGTCTTGTCTCTAGTTTCTTTTTGGTATACTTTCGAGGTCCCTATTTGTTTAGAGGATTGGATCTCTTTTGTTGAGAATCATATTTGATGTAGGTTCTCTTCTTTTGGTATACAAGTTAATAACTATTTACCTTATCAATAAAAAATTAAACGATACAATACAACACAATTCAATATAGTACGATACATTATGGAACAATAGTTAACAACCATCCAAACAGAGTGTTAAGTGTTCTAATATTTGATTGAGTTGGGCAATGCCGGTTAATACATTAGGTATGATATCTAGTTTGAACAGAAATGGAGGGACTAAAGCTCAAAGAAAATATTGGAGTATGATCCCAGGATGCATATGGTGGACTATCTGGAAGGAAAGGAATTCAAGATGTTTTTATAACAAAAGCAACCCTATCCAGAAGATAAAGCTTAATTGTATTCGACTTTTGTATTTTTGGTGTAAAGAAAAGTACATCGATGACACAGAGACGCTCATACAATTTCTAGAGTGTCTTTAGTTGCTTATTATTTTTGTGCAGCTTTAGCTAGACTCCCTGTAACTATGGCTTTTCACTGGCACTTTTGATTCAGTACAGTTTGTTACCATCTTTAAAAAAAAAAAAAAAAATAAAAAAAAAAAAAAAATAATAAATAAATAAATTTGCTGTGATGATGATTTGCATTTTTCTGGGCTATAATCTACTGCACTGCTTGAAGAAACTGCACGAATTGTCATTCAAATGGCTGGTCTTTAATTTTTGCCGTTCAATGGGCTGGTCTTAACACTGCTTGAGAAAATCCGACCCGTATCTTGGCGGGGCGACCCGGTATGGCATCCATTTGCAATCCGGTGTCTGCAGCCATGGCGTGTGTTGCTTTCTCTTTGCATGTTCATATGCAGCAAAATCTGAGCCCTAACAGTTTCAGCTTAAAGTGAGGCAATCTGAGGAAAAGATGGGGCTGGGTGGTTGACCATCTCCATGCCAATGGTTTTTTCTTGGCTGTAATCAACAGCCCTTTTAACAATGTATGGTCTGTATACAACAACATACCCAGTATATTCCCACAAGTGGGGAAATATTGAATTCCGTTACCGGGAATCGAACCGGGGTCTCTTGGGTGAAAGCCAGATATCCTAACCGCTGGATGATAACGGAAGCTTATGGTCTGTATGCACACACACATTGTATGTCTATTTCTGTCTCTCTATCTGTGACTGCTTTGCTCCTGCGTGGCTGTGTTTACAGGCAAAGCAACAGCAAAAGCATAGAAAAATGCAGGTTCAGCGCAGCATGAAGAATGGATAAGGGCCAAATATACCCCTCTACTATGAAGAATGAGGCCAACAGAGAGAAAAGGGAATTCCCGGCAGGTGGTTGCTCCCTCTCTTTGGCCTATGATTTCCCCATGAACAAAATCAACAACCCTCTTGAGAAGTACTAGTACTGTTTTCTGTTTTCTCTGAGCTTTAGACCAAACATCCCTCTAAGTTTAGCTTTTCTTAAAAATTGCTTGAAATTGTCCAAATGCCTACTTGTGGGAAGTTTCCATATTTGAAAAGAGGCTGTGATGATAGTGCTTATGGAAAAACCCTCACCATAGTTTAGCCCAGAAAGGAAGAATGAGACATCAGAGAGATGGGATTTTCTGTGAAGGGTGGTTGCCCCTCTCTGCTATGTCCCTGATTTCTTCTCCATTCATGAAAAATCAGAAGCCCTTTCAGAAGAAAAAAGAACAAGAATGTTGATTTTCGTGTATACACACACACACACACACACTCTCTCTCACACTTCTGCTGCTACTACAACTGATTTTCTCAAAAAGTTACTGTTATGTCCCTGTAGAATACAAGGTAGAAATGACACAAGAAGCAACAACATACCTAGTGTAATCCCACAAAGTGGGGTCTTGAGAAATGACACAACAAGGTAGCCACTTTTCATGGGTCATTTTCAAGTATGTTGATTGATCTGAAATTGGGCTGTGATGATGATTTGTTTCTTTCTGGGCTATAATCTACTTCACCACATTAAGAAAATACGACCCGTATCTTGGCAGGGCGACCTGGTACTGCATCCATTTGCGAACCAGTGTCTGTAGCCATGTCGATGTCGCTTTCTCTTTGCTTGTTTGTAGAACAGCAAAATCTGAGCCCTAAAGTGGTATGTGATTAGAAATGCTATTCGAAGGGACTGAACCTTTGCCCTTGTGGTTAATAGCCACATGCTCTAACCAACTGAGCTACACCATGCAAACCCAAATTGGATGAGAAAAGGTGTGGAGAAAATGATAAATAAATGACGGGGCTATGATGAAATTCTTCTTAGAAAATACAATGAGACATTCAGATAATTTGAGCCGTAGCTTGGCAGGGCGACCTGGTTGTCGTTTATGGTAACAAAAAAAAGATCATGAGAAAATATCCAAAATGACCCCTTATCGAGGCAGTGATGATCTTTAAATCTATCCCCCTGAGCTAGTAATGGAGCATAGAGTATCAACCCGTATCTTGGCGGGGCATTGACCCGGATGCCTGTGATTTTGTTACATGCAACTGGGGCTATTGCAGCCATGGCATGGCCGGAGTTTCCTTGCCTGACATAAAACAGATCTGAGCCTCAAGTTTTTGAAAGACATTAATCTCTGAGCCTTACTTCAAGATGAAGCATCTCAATCATGCCAAGAATAACCAAAATTGCCAAAAAAATTCTTGTTCGCCAATGGTACGTTTCTAAGGACGAGTTTTCCTTGTATTGTTCTTTATCGTTGGTTCAACTAGTTGAGGATGTCCAAAAGCTTGGTTGGCCTTCAAATAGTAAACCACAGAGTTGCAGAATCTATTGTTGTTGTAAAGGCTTGTTTTTTTTTTTTTTTTTTTTTTTGATCAGGTAAAGTTTTTCATTAATAATAACAAGGCCAACATGGCCGAATACAAGTGGTATACCACAAAAGGAGAAACCTACAAAATATGGTTCTCTCCAAAGGACACCCAATCCTCTATTCTATACAAACAGGAACTACATGGGTGCACCAAAAGAAAATAAGGGATCGGAGACTACTCCTTACTGAGCAAAGCTCATCTCCACCCCTTCAAAAGCTCTCCTATTTCTTTCTTTCCAAATGACCCATATCAAAGCAAGAGGAGTGACATTCCAAGCCTTGTGCCTTCTTCTCCGAGCTCCACTCTTCCAACCGGACATCAAGTCTTTCACGGATCTAGGCATGACTCAAGAGATGCCAAACCACCTAAACATGTCCTTCCATAACCTCAAGGCTAATTTGCAATGTAATAGAATATGGTCCACATCCTCTCCCGTCTCCTTACAAAGGAAGCACCAGCTCGTGCAAATAACCTTTCTTTTTCTAAGGTTCTCTGCCGTCAAGATCACCCCTCTAGTAGCTAGCCACGCAAAGAAGCACACCTTTCTTGGCACCTTAGTGATCCAGACCGAGGCATGTGGGAAAGTAACCTCTGTCCTAACTAAGAGCTTCTCATAGAATGACTTAACTGAGAATGAACTGTTATTCCCATGTTCCCAGCTCAACGCATCAGGTCTGTCAATTGGCACACAATGCTTTTGAAGTAACTCTAGCAACCTTTGAAGCTCGGTCACCTCCCAATCCTGAAAATTCCTCCTAAACCTCAAATCCCAAAAAGACCTATCCCCTTGTGTCCCCCTAACTTGTTGAACGGATAACCCCCTCTGGCAAGAGACCCTATACAAAACCAGGAATTCATCCTTTAGCACCAAACCTCCACACCACGTCTCTCATATGGATTCATAATTGTCCTGATAAACACCTATGGAACCCTTCCACAAGAGAATCAACAGTGCTTCCCATCCGTAATTTTCAGCGGAGGCATTTGTACTTGTGGATTGGGATATGACTCAACTAGTGATGACCATAAGATCCTTAAGATTGATCTCACAGCATGCAATGAAATTCTAGTGTTGAAACGTGGTTCCTGGACAAAACTTTGATAAACATCCTAGTATCCTACTGGCATTTATCCTGTGTTGTCTAATATGGACTCTTTGGCATTTGCACATGGAGCATTTCATTGCCTTGGTTTGTCAGTGAATAATTTTGTGGTTTCATTTAGAATTTCAAATGAGGTATACAGAGAGATACTGTTGCCAGTGGGGTTGTTGTTGTTGATATATTTAGGGATGTTCATGGTTCGGTTTAATTTTGACCTATAAAGAAGGCAAATATCTGTTGCCATTGATGTGATTCTGATAGCAATATTACTTCCTCCGTTCATTTTGTGGCTTGACACTGTCCACAAATTGCTATGCAAAAGTTTCCATATCTGAGAGGCAGTGATGATATTGCTATTCTAGGCTGATATTCGGGGCATGGAGAAACCCAACTTGTATCTTGGCGGGGCAAACTCGGATCATGGCATTGTCGTTTCTCTTTGCCCCATCTTACACAGATCTGATCCTCAACTTCCAATTAATCTTTTAATAGAGGTCCTAAAAACTGCTGTGTGCGCACCTCCCCCACTTCACTGCATTGATAAAATCTGACCGGTATCTTGGCGGGGCGACCCAGTATGGCATCCATCTGCAAACGGGTGTCTGCAGCCATGGCATGTGTTGCTTTCTCTTTGCATGTAAGTGGAACAGCAAAATCTGAGCCCTAAAAGAGGATCCTTTGAGGTGCTTTTTTTGTGTATGTGTATATCTATCTATCTATATTTATTATAAAAGCACGAATATAAATGTTGATTGACCAAAATATCCTTCAAATATTGAGGGATATTCGTTGTATGTCGCCTGAAAATGGGCTGTGATGATGATTTGCTTCTTTCTGGGCTAATAATCTATTTTACTCACTGCATTGAGAAGATCCGACCCGTATCTTGGCGGGGCGACCCGGTAAGGCATCCATATGCAAATCGGTATCTGCAGCCATGGCGAGTGTCGATAGCAAAATCTGAGCTCTAAAAGTTGAAAGACCCAATTTTTAGCTCAAAGTTGAGTTAATCGGAGAAAAAAGAGGATACTTTGAGGTGCTTTTTTTATGCATATATTATATATATGTAATATATATACGGAAAAGGGCCAAATATACTCTTGTACTATCAAAAATTGTACCCTCATTTAAGTTTCGGTCCAAATATATACCTCCTGTTATACTTTCGGTTCAAATACCACTCCCATTATACTTTGACACAGATTTGCCCTTAATTTTGAAGGAGGAACGTGGCAAGCTCAGAATCAAATGACTATATATATGAATGTATTTTATGTAGCCTGAATATAGGCTGTGATGACGATTTACTTCTTTCTGGGCTAATAATCTACTTTACCCACTGCGTTGAGAAGATCCGACCTGTATCTTGGTGGGGTGACCCGGTATGGCATCCATTTTGTAAACCGGTGTCTGCAGCCATGGCCTGTGTTGGTTTCTCTTTGCATGTTCATATACAGCAAAATATGAGCCCTAAAAGTTCTACTATACACCCAATTGGATTCTTCAATTTTTAGCTTACAACAACATCAACATACCCATTATAATCCCACAAGTGGGGTCTGGGAAAAGGTTTCATACTATGAACGACTCTACTGGGGATTGAACCAAGAATCTCTGGTTTCGTAGACCAGCGCCTTATCCATTGAGGGGGAAAAAAATTTAAAACCAGCACAAAATAGGGACAAAAGTGCAAATGACCTAATTTTTGCCCTTCAAATGGGTGTTTGATGTTGATTGATTTTAAAAAATGGGTTGTGATGATGAATTTGCTTCTTTCTGGGCTAATAATCTACTTCACTCACTGCGTTGAGAAGTTCCAGACCCGTATCTTTAATCATCCATTTTGCAACCGGTGTCTTGCAGCCATGGCATGTGTTGCTTTCTCTTTGCATGTTCATACACAGCAAAATCTGAGCCCTAAAAGTTCTGGCTAAAAAATGAGGTAATCGGAGAAAAAATGGGATTTTTCGGGGTGGTTGACTATCTCTTGTATGCCTATGATTTTTTCTTAGCTCTAATCAACAGCCCTATTAGCAAATTTATGAGGTCTCTGTGTGTGTGTGTGTGTGTGTTGTATGTCTCTTTCTGTCTCTCTCTCTGTGACTACTTTGCTCCTGCATGGCTGCTTTTTCAGGCAAAGCAGCAGCAAAAGCATTTAGAAATGGAGATTCAGCCTAGTCTGAAGAACGGAATAGGGCCAAAAATACCCCTCTACTATGAAGAATGAGGCCAACAGAGAGAAAATGGAATTCTTGGAGGGTGGTTGCCCCCTCTGTTTGGCCTATGATTTCCCTATAAACAAAATCAACAACCCTCTTCAGAAGTACTAGTACTCTTTGCTGTTTCCTCTGAGCTTTAGACCAAACATCCATCTAATATTAGTTTATGTTTGTTAAATATCTCGAAATTGTCCAAATGCCTACTTGTGGGAAAGTTTCCATCTTTCAAAAGAGGCTGTGATGATATGCTTATGACAGAACCCTCACCGTAGTTAGCCCAGAAATGAAGAATGAGACATCACCGAGATGGGATTTTCTGTAAAGGGTGGTTGCCCCTCTCTGCTTTGTCCATGATTTCTTCTCCATTCATAAAAAACCAACAGCCCTTTGAGAAAATAGAAAAGAGACTATGAGCCTGTTTGGATGGGCTTAAAAAAAGCAGCTTATTTTCAGCTTATAAGCCAAAAAAAATAAAATAAGTTGGGGGCTTATTTTAAGCACAAAATGGCTTGTAAGCTGGCCAACCAAACACTCAAAAAAGCTGAAAACAGCTTAGCAACTTATAAGCTAAGCCAAACGGGCTTATGTATGAGAAAAAAGAAAAGAGACTATGTATGGGTTTGACCATAGATTCCAAATATTTTTTTGCTTCTGCTACTACTACTACTACAGCTGATTTTCTCAAATATCCACTTTTTAAGAGTTCGGAACCTAAATGACGTGAAAAAAATGGGCTGTGGTGATGATTTGCTTCTTTTTGGGCTAATAATCTACTTTACTCACTGCGTTGAGAAGATCCGACCTGTATCTTGGCGGGGCGACCTGTTACAGTATCTATTGGCAAACCAGTGTCTGCAGCCATGGCGATGTCACTTTCTCTTTGATGTAAGTAGAACAGCAAAATCTGAGCCCTATCTGGAAAACCCAATTGGGTTTTTCAGTTTTTGTTGAATACCCATTTTGTTGATGCAGTTCTCCATCAATTTTTAGCTCAAAGTTGAGGTTATCGGAGAAAAAAGAGGATTTTTCAGGGTGGTTGACCATCTCCGATATGCCTATGATTTTATCTTAGCTCTAATCAACAGCCCTTTTAGCATAATATATATATATATATATATATATTTGCCCTTCAAATGGGGTGGTCTTTAATTTTTGCCCTTCAAATGGGCTGGTCTTTAATTTAATAGGGGCCAAAGTGCAAATGGCCCGTTTTATTTATGTTGATTGATCTGGAAAACTGGGCTGTGATGATGATTTACTTCTTTCTGGGCTGTAATCTACTTCATTGAGTTGAGAAAATCCGACCCGTATCTTGGCAGGGCGACCCGGTAAGGCATCCATTTGTGAACCGGTGTCTTGCAGCCATGGCGATGTCGCTTTCTCTCTGCATGTTTGTAGAACAGCAAAATCTGAGCCCTTAAGTGTACGGCAACCATTTGATGATGGTCTTGAATGGATGGTCGCTCTCGGGAACAGAGATACCCATTTAGATTCTTCAGTTTTTCTTGAACACCCAATTTCAGATGCAATTCTCCCTCAAATTTTAGCTTAAAAATGAGGTAATCGGAGAAAAAAAGGGAATTTTTCTGGGTGGTTGACCATCTCCGACATGCCTATGATTTATTTTTTGATCTAATCAACAGCCCTTTTAATTTTTTTTTTTTTTTTTTTTGTTGATCAAGTAATAATTTTCATATAACTAGAGCAGAAAAAGAGCCCGTATACAAGAAGTTCTTAGAGAACAGCAAGACAAGGTTTCCTACAAAAGCCACCCAATCTTAAAAATATGGGAACCTCATGGCTGCACCAAAAAGAAATAAGAGCAAAAAGACTATTTCTCAGGAAAACAAAATCTCTCTTTGCCGTCACCCTATCTCCGACATGGTCCTATGATTTCAACATCCAATTTGCTTCTTCTCTTCCGTTTCTAGGGGCCCATCAACCATTGAGTTTAGTGCCCGGCATCACCCACTCAGATGCTATTAACGTGTTCTCCAGTCTATTTACACATGAAACACCAACGGACACAAGTGTTCTTCCTCTGTGTGTGTGTATATATGTATGAAGAAACAAACTTACCCCTCTCAACAGCCCTTTTAATATATGTATGAGGTTGTATATATATATATATGTATATATGTATGTATAATGTATTGTTTAGCCCAGAATTGAAGAATGAGACGTCTCAGAGAGAGATGGGATTTTCTGTAAAGGTTGGTTGCCCTTCTCTGTGATGTCCATGATTTCTTCTCCATTCATGAAAATCAACAACCCTTTGAGAAAAAAAAAAAAAAAAAAAAAAAAAATGTCAAAAGGGACTATATGATCTTGAGCTCTTCCTTTTCTGCTTCTGCTGCTAGTACAGCTGATATTCACAAATAGCCACTTTTATGTCCCTGTAAAATACAAGGTAGAAATGACACAATAAGGTAGCTGCTTTGATGGGTGATTTACAAGAATATCCTTCATTGGTGTAATTCCATGCTTTTAATGGTGCTAAGGGCACAAGAGAACTGATGTTGATTGATATGAAAAAATGGGCTGTGATTATGATTTGCTTCTTTCTGGGCTAATAATCTACTTTACTGCGTTGAGAAAATCCGACCTGTATCTTGGCGGGTCACCTGGTATGGCATCCATTTGCAAACCGGTGTCTGAAGCCATGGCGTGTGTTGCTTTCTCTTTGCATGTTCTTATACCGCAAATTCTGAGTCCTAAAAGTTTTAGCTAAAAATGAGGCATTTGGAGAAAAATTAGGATTTTTCAGGGTGGTTCACCATCTTCGGTATGCCAATGATTTTTTCTTAGCTCTAATCAACAACCCTTTTCGCAGATGTATGTTGTGTCTCTGTATATATACACACACACACCTGTCCTCTATCTGTGACTGTTTTGCTCCTGCGTGGCTGGTTTTTCAGGCAAAGTACATAGAAAAATGGAGGTTCAGTCTATAGTATGAAGAACGGAAAAGGGCCAAATATACCCCTGTACTACGAAAATGAGGCCACAGAGAAAAGGGAATTCTTGGAGGGTGGTTGCCCCCTCTGTTTGGCCTATGATTTCACCATAAACAAAATCAACAACCCTCTTCAGAAGTACTAGTACTGTTTTCTGTTTTCTCTGAGCTAAGACCAAACATCCTCTAATTTGAGCTTATGTTTGTTAAAAATTGCTCGAAATTGTCCAAATGCCTACTTGTGGGAAAGTTTCCATGTTTCAAAAGAGGCTGTGATTATAATGCTTATGGTAGAACCCTCACCATAGTTTAGCCCAGAAAGGAAGAATGAGACAGCAGAGAGAGATGGGACTTTCTGTAAAGGGTGGTTGCCCCTTCTCTGCTATGTCCATGATTCTTCTCCATTCATTAAAAACCAACAGCCCTTTCAGAAGAAAAATAAAACAAGAACCTTAATTTTCGTATATATATGCTTCTTCCAATTTCTGCTTCTGCTTTTACTACTATAGCTGATTTTTAGCAAATTGTCACTTTTATGTCCCTGTAAAATACAAGGTAGATATGACACAACAAGGTAGCCGCTTTTAATGGTTCATTTACAAGTATCTTGATTGATCTGAAAAAATGGGCTGTGATGACGATTTGCTTCTTTCTGGGCTATAATCTACTTCACTGCGTTTAGAAAATCCAACCCGTATCTTGGTGGGCCGACCCGTACGGCATCAATTCCAAGCTGGTGTCTTGCACCCATAGCATTTGTAGAACAGCAAAATCTGAGCCCTAAAGTGTACGGCAACCATTTGATTATCTTGAATCGATGGTCGTTGTTAGGAACTGAGATGCCCAATTAGGTTCTTCAGTTTTTCCTGAACACCCAATTTCAGATGCAATTCTCCATCAAATTTTAGCTAAAAAATAAGGTAATCGGAGAAAAAAGGGGATTTTTAAGGGTGGCTGACAATCTCTGGCATGCCTATGATTTCTTTTTTGCTGTAATCAACAGTCCTTTTAGCAGATGTATGAGGATATATACATATGAGATAATGGTCAAAAACACACCGGAACTATCTTTTTTTCGTGAGTTTTACACCCTAGCTATCAACTCTTCCCTTTTTCTACCTGAACTATCACCATCTATGTATTAAAATAACAACAAAAGTACTACAATGAAATGGAAAATGAAAATGATGTGGGCTGTGATGATAATTTTACTGAGTAAATGGAATCAGTGATTATTGTTTCAGGTCCGTATCTTGGCAGGGTGACCCGTATTATAGGGTTTGCAGTCATGGCGGTGTCTGGGGCTGTACAAAGAAAACTGACAAACTGCACCAAGGTAGAAATGACACAACAAGGTCAATGCTTTTAATGGGTGATCACAAGAATGTTCATGGATGTAATTTCCACACTTTTAAAAAATGGGTTGTGATGATGAATTTGTTTCTTTCTGGGCTAATAATCTACTTCACTCACTGCGTTAAGAAGTTCCAGACCCGTATCTTGGCGGGGCGACCCGGTACGGCATCCATTTGCAAATCGGTGTCTTGCAGCCATGGCGTGTGTTGCTTTCTCTTTGCATGTTCATATACAGAAAAATCTGAGCCCTAAAAGTTTTGGCTAAAAAATGAGGCAATCGGAGAAAAATGGAATTTTATGGGTGTTTGACCATCTCCTGTATGCCAATGATTTTCTTCTTAGCTCTAAACAATAGCCCTTTTAGCATATGTTTTCCTTCACCAATTTGCCCTTGGTCAGCCATGACAATAGGAAAAGAACTTGGGAATTGAGCATTGTGCTGTATATATGTAGTGTGTTAGGCAGAACCCTCATCATAATTTTAGCCCAGAAATGAAAATGAGAGACATCAGAGAGAAAATGGGATTTTCTGTAAAGGGTGGTTGGCCTTTCTACCATGTCCATGATTTCTTTTCTCCATTCATTAAAAAACCAACAGCCCTTTGAGAAAAAAGAGAAGATCAAGAAAATAAAAAAGAGACTGTATGTGAAAGTTACCAGTTTCAAAAAAAAAAGAGACTGTATGTGTTTGGCCATAGATTCCAAATATCTTTCTGCTTCTGCTACTACTATATCTGATTTCCGCACATATCCGCTTTTTAAGAGTTCGGAACCTAGATGACGTAAAAAAATGGGCTGTGACGATAATTTTACAGAGCAATTGGATCAAGCATTGTTGTTTTAGTCCCGTATCAAGGGGTGACCCGTATTATAGGGTTTGCAGCCATGGCAATGTCTAATAACTCAATGCCTCAGATAAGTTAAAGATCTGAGCCCACAACGAAGAACGAGGCCAACAGAGAGAAAATGGATTTCTTGGAGGGTGGTTGCCGTCTCTGAATGGCCTATGATTTTCCATCAACCAAACCCACAACCCTCTTTTCTGTGATGCTTATAGCAGCACTAGTAGTACTCCCTCTGTTCCAATTTACTTGTCTTGAAACTGTCCACAAATTGCTATAGAAAAGACCGCATCTTCCGCAAGAGGCAATGATGATATTGCTAAGCTGGCTTGAAAATCGGGGCATGGAGAATCCCAACTTGTATCTTGGAGGGGCAAACCCGGATTGTGCAGCCCGTTTCTTTTGCAGCCATGGCGTTGTCATCTGCTCTTTTGCCCTGTTTTTACACGGATCTGAGCCCCAATTTCCATCTAGTTCTTCTGGATATTCCAGGAGTCGAATTCAGGACCTCGTTGGGTTGAAATCCATGTCATTTTCATCTTAATATCAGCTCAAAGGATGAGGCATGTTGTTGTTGCTGCCAGGAATCAAGGTAAGAACAGGGAGAATTTAAGACTCTGATGGTGTTGCTTTTTTTTTTTTTGAGCAATTGGGTTGGCCTGAGATGATAAGAGCTGTATCTTGGTGGGGTAACGTGGGAAGGTTGCAGCCATGGTGGTTTCTGATTTAATCCAATGCCTGAATGTTATGTACATGATGTGCGTGTATCTTGTCTGTATACGACATACATACATATACAAACACACATACATACAGATCATGAGAAAATGCCAAAAATAGTCCCTTATCGAGGCAGTGATGATTATTCAATCTATCCTCCTGAGCTAGTAATTGAGCATACCTGAGCATAAATACAGATCTGAGCCTCAATTATAACTTATACAGTGAGACCTCTCTATAATAGCCAATCCTCTATCACTAACATTTTAATGTAACAGCCATGTTTTCTGCGAAGCCGATCATTAATGTAATGTTATATTATGTGTTCTTCATAGCAGCATTTTGGTATAGCAGCCAAAAAATATAGGGACAAACGATGCTGCTATAGAGAGGTTTGGTTGTATTTTACTTTTGGTATATTTGGTATGGAGGAAACTATTTCAGTGAAGCAGTCATTTCCACAAATAAGACCTTGACATGAGGCCCATAATTTTGGGAGGTCCAAAAGGATTAGGGCACTACAAATATGAAGCAGAAAGTGAAACGGAAATGGCAAAAATCTCATTAGTTTTAAGTCTGAGGCTGCTGGATTCAGAGAGTTGCGGGGGAGTTGTTTGAGTGGTTGCCCCTCTCTCATTCTTAGCAGCCAATGATCACTCAAAATTTCCCAATTTCAAACCGCTCTTTAGCAAAATAATTTCAATAAGGCAGTGATGATTTTCATTCTTTACTCATCAGATGGTTGAGCCTTGCTACATCTTGGCGTGGCAGCTTTTGGGCGTCTTATGGAATATTGGAGCTATTTTGGTTTCTGTGTCTCACAAAGGCTCCTTAAGCTTGCAGCCATGGCGGGTTTAGCTTATGTCCGAGAGAAGGCAAATCTGAGCCTCCTAAATATCTTTTAATGTTCAAAATGAGGCTTTTATGGAACTTGAGGAATGTTGAGATTTTCTAAGGGTGTTACTCCCTTCCTCTGAAGTTCAATTTAGCCAGTGAAAATCCCTATACCTATGTTACACAGAAAGCTTAACAGCCCTTTCATCGACAGAAATGCCAATTATGGTAATGAGGATAGCCATGTTTATGGTAGTAATAAGGAAAAGGCCAAATACATAGATACCCCTTAAACTTGGCACATTTTGTCGGTTAGTTTGCCTCTTAACTTGTCCGGGGAAATCCTTTTGTACTTGGATCCTAAACCCTAAACTTTGTGAACGAGGCTGTGATGATATTCCCAAGGAAGCTTGAAAATCAGATTTTTGAGCTGATTCGTATCTTGGCTAGGCAAAGGCAGGGGAATTGAGGTCGGTTCTTATGTGCCTCTCACAAAGGCATCTGCTTCTTGCAGCCCTGGTGGATTAGCCATTCTTCTGACAGATTTAAAGCAAATCTGAGCCTCTTTTGTGTTAAAAAAAATGAGGCTTTCTATAGAACTCAAGAAAGGTTGAAATTTTCTGAGGGTGGTTACTCTCTTTCTCTGAAGTTCAATTTAGCCAACTGAGCCTATGCTTCTGTTATAAAGAGAAAGTTTAACAGCCCTTCATCAGTAAATTGACAATTATGTTCTTGATGGTGATGATGATGATGATAGCCATGGTTATGGTGGAAAATACATTTTCGTCCCCCTTAAACTTTTCTGCTAAACCTGAACCCTAAACCCTAAACTTTGTGAATGAGGCTGTGATGATACTCCCAAGGAAGCTTGAAAATCAGATTTTTGAGCTGATTCGTATCTTGGCTAGGCAAAGGCAGGGGAATTTGTGAGGTTGGTTCTTATGTGCTCTCACAAAGGCGTCTGCTTTTTGCAGCCATGGTGGAGTAGCCCTTTTTCTGATTTACTTTTAGGCTAATCTGAGCCGCTTTTCTGTTAAGTTTAGTTCTACTATGAGTGGTCCTATCGTTTCATTCTGTTCATGTTCTTTCTTCTGGTTTTGAAGAATCCCATTTTTAAAAGAATTTTCTATGTATTCATCTCCACATGTTCCTAGAGAGAAATTATTAGGTACTGATATGAAATAAGTCCAAAGCTTTTATGTATGTGGATTTATGTACTGTCTGAGGCTAATTGTTGCTTAATTTATCTTGCGAAATATTCAAACTTTCATGCCTTGTTTTAATCTTCAAAAATCCCAAGTTTCAGAGGCAATGAAGATTATTCACAATGATAAAAGATTTAGAGTTTATTCATGGCTTGGCTTGGCAAGACCAATCGGAAGGTCTTTCTTATAAGGCAACAGATGATTGCAGCCATGGCAGTGTTAACTCTGCTCTTTCCTTTGATTAAATAGGCGAAAATCTGAGCCTCATCTTTGGTTTATTTACATTTTTTGACTAGTCTCTGTGAAATTGTTTGACTAGAAATATTTGAAGAGGTTATATGTTTGTCCAAATGATTTTGGAGCTGGATGTTAATCAGGGAAACTTTGCATGGTCCTTGAGACTCTTCACTCTTTGTTGTCTCCAATAATTTATTCCTATTCTGAGGGCTGAGGAGAAAAGTTCAAAACCTAAATAAGGATGTTTAAGTTTAAAAGAAACAGATTGTATTTTGAAATCAAATCAAATTGCTTTTTGGAAATTATAAAATAATTCTTTATCACTTTTTTAAAAACTCTTTTATGAGAAAGATTTGCTCAAACTTTAGTTTTTCTAGAATAGCACAGTATTGCATTTTCCATTCCCGATTAGTTCATTTGTTCGTGTTCTTATATAAAAGGTACAATCTTAGTTTGAGTCTGATAGTGGTTGCCCCAATTGTAAGCTTATGATTAAAGTTGTCTAAAAATAAAGAGGCTTTTTTTTCTGGGTAAGCATCAATTTTTCCCCTTAGTTTTGCAACATTCTAAATGCTTTCTTTGTGTGTGTATATTTGTGTAGTTACTAAGAAGGCTATCACAGTTTCTGAGAGCAGATAAAATAAGCTCCATGCTGAGAGGCCTACAGAGAGAAAAAAATGGATTTCTTTGTAGGGTGGTTGCCCTCTCTGTTTGGCCTATGATTTCTCCCACCAACCAAACCAACAACACTCCATTGTTAAATTTAGAGAAAAAAAATGTTGCCATTGATGTAATGTTGATAGCAGCAGCAGTAGTAATACTATTACTCCCTCCGTTTCAATTTAAGTGTCCACTAAATCGCTATGCAAAAAGAGATTCCATCTTTCCAAAGAGACAGTGATCTAAAAAGATTCCATCTTTCTAAAGAGGCAGTGATGATATATTCTGGGCTGAAAATCTCGGGGCATGGAGAAAACCCGACCCGTATCTTGGCAGGGCAAAACCGGTTCGTTTTGCAGCCATGGCGTTGTTGTCTTCTCCTCTTTGCCCCATTTTACACAGATCTGAGCCTCAACTTTTGGACCCAGAACCTTATTTGATGGAAACCCAGTTTTTCATTTTAGCTCGAAAGGATGAGGCAATCGGAGAAAAATGGGATTTTTTCAAGGTGGTTGACCATTTCCGGTACGTCAGTGATTTCTTTTTTCTCTAATCAACAGCCCTTGTAGTAGGCATTCAGCCATGGAAACCAAAAAATTTCCCTTCATTTGGAATTTTTTAAGTTGGAGTTGTGTTTGGTTATAATTTCTGCAAAGAATATTTTGATGTTTGAATGTACTGAAAGTGAAAACAGAGTTTTAGGTGTTTTCATGGCCAAAATTAGCTGACTTTCAAATAAAGTGGAAAAAAATCCAAAAAAAGTGAATAATTCTCATGGCCAAACGAGTCGTAGTGTTTGTACGTGACTAAGTGCACCAATGCTGATTTTAGACCATTTCCAAGGTCCGATTTGATGGAAACCCAGTTTTCCATTTTAGCTCAAAAGGATGAGGGTTATTGGAACTTATTCCCCTTTTTTTGGCTGGGCTTTAGATTCTGTTTGGAAAGCCACCTGGTAATTGGAATTTTTTTATTTGGTGTCTGGATGGTCTACACTCCACAGAAAAAATCTGGTAAAAGAACAAATGCAACCCATTTTATCTATGTCTTTTACTCTTTCTGTTTAGTAAAAAAGATGACTTCAACGAGAGTCCAGCCCCTTTGTTTATCATACAGAGCGATGGAACTTTCAGGTTGTAAATGAATTCAGTGTTCATGGTTTGGGAATTTTTGGAGGGTGGTTCAGCTTGGCCTATGATTTCTCCTACCAACCAAATCTACAACCCTACCAAAGTTGAAACAAGAAACAATATTTGTTACACTCACAAATCTGAAGGTCTCATTTGTTTTATTAACTTTTCTTGTTAAAGTTGTCCAAACAGGCTCTTATGGAAAAAGCTCCTATTTTTTTCAAAAGAAGCATGATGATATTGCTAATATGGGCTGATGTTTGTGGCATGGAGACTATTTGACCCGTATCTTGGCATCGCAAACCCGGATGGCTTGTGATCGAGTCTTCTCTTTCACATGGGTTCTTTTGCACCATGGCGTTGTTCTCTTTCTTTTGCAATTTTTTGAAGGGTAAAAATTAAAGGCCAGTCCATTTAAAGGGAAAACTGTGCAATTAAATGATAAATTAGTCTTTCACCTAACAGTAAGGATCAGCCCAGAAGGAAGAATGAGGCCAACAGAGAGAACAAATGGATTTCCTGGAGGGTGGTTGCCCTCTCTGATTGGCCTATGATTTCTCCGTCCAACCAAACCAACAACCCTCCGATGGTATATTCATGAAATTTCCCAACAACCAAAAAAAAAATCTGTTGCCATTGATGTAATGTTGATAGCAGTAGTAGAAGTAATACTCCCTCTGTCTCAATTTACTTGTCTTGAAAACTATCCACAAATTGCTATACAAAAAGATCCCATCTTTCTGAAGAGGCAGTGATGATATTGCTAATTCTGGGCTGAAAATCGGGGCACGGAGAAAACCCGAATCCCGGATCATACAACCGGTTAATTTTGCAGCCATGGCATTGTCATCTTATCCTCTTTTCCTCATTTTTACACAGATCTGAGCCTCAACTTTCGGACAAAGAACCTTATTTGATGGAAACCTAGTTCATTTTTAGCTCGAAAGGATGAGGCAATCGGAGAAAAATTGGGGATTTTTTCAGGGTGGTTGACCATCTCTGGTATGTCAATGATTTCTTTTTTGCTCTAATCAACAGCCCTTTTAGCTTGGATCATTGGCACTTATGCCCCTATTTTGTGCTGGTCTTTAGGGTCTGTTTGGAAAGCCACCTGGTAATTGGAATTCGCGTAATTACTAGGGCAGTAATTACACAACCTAGTAATTACTAATTTTTGGCCCGAATTTGAAGGGTCAAACCGTGCAATTTCTTCTATTAGCTTTTGTATGTGAACAAAGTGCACAAATAGCCGATTTTAGACCATTTCCAAGGTTATTCTTGTATTTCCTGGATTTAGGGTCTTGCACTTTACAAAGTAATGGAAGCTCAGCCCATTATGAAGAATGAGGCCAACAGGGAGAAAAAGGGAATTTCTTTGGAGGGTGGTTGCCCCCTCTGATTGGCCTATGATTTCTCCGACCAACCAAACCAACAACCCTCTGCAACAGTTGAAACAAGAAACATTATTTGTTACACTCACAGATCTGAAGGTCTCATTTGTTTTATTAATTTTTCTTGTTAAAGTTGTCCAAACAGGCTCTTATAGAAAAGTTTCAATCTTTTCTAAAGAGGCAGTGATGATATTGCTAATCTGAGGCTGATGTTTGGGGCATGGAGACTATTCGACCCGTATCTTGGCATGGCAAACCCGGATGGCTTGTGATTGAGTCTTCTCTTTCACATGCAACTGGTTCTTTTGCAGCCATGGCGTTGTCGCCTTCTCTTTGCCCCAATTTTGCAGATCTGAGCCCCAATTTTTGAAGGGTAAAAGTTAAAGACCAGCCCATTTGAAGGCAAACCGTGCAATTAATTGATAAATTAGTCTTTCACACAACAGTGAGGATCAGCCCAGAAGGAAGAATGAGGCCAACAGAGAGAAAAATGGATTTCTTGGTAGGGTGGTTGCCCTCTCTGATTGGCCTATGATTTCTCCAACCTACCAAACCAACAACCCTCCATTGATGTAATGTCAATAGCAGTGACAGCAGCAATACTAATACTCCCTCCGTTCCAATTTAAGTGTCCACTAAATTGCTATGCAAAAAGATTCCATCTTTCTAAAAGAGGCAGTGATGATATTGCTATTTCTGGGCTGATTAATTCGGGGCATGGAGAAAACCCGACCCGTATCTTGGCGGGGCAAACCTGGATCATCCGACGGGTTCATTTTGCAGCCATGGCATTGTTGTCTTCTCTTTTTCCCCATTTTACACAGATCTGAGCCTCAATTGATGGAAATCCAGTTCATTTTAGCTGAAAAGGATGAGGCAATCGGAGAAAAAATGAGGATTTTCTCCGGGTGGCTGACCATCTCTGAGTATGTCAATGATTTCTTCTTTGCTTTAACGAGAAAATGACAAAAATGGTCCCTTATGATTGAGTGTTGGTTCAAAATGGTCCCCTTAAGTATGCACTTAACAGCAGTAGTAGTGCACTGAAAGTTTCCTTTTTTTCGAAAGAGGCAGTGATGATATTGCTAACATGGGCTGATGTTTGGGGCATGGAGACTATTCGACCCGTATCTTGGCATGGCAAACCCAGATGGCTTGTGATTGAGTCTTCTCTTTCACATGCAACTGGTCCTTTTGCAACTATGACGTTGTCACCTTCTCTTTGCCCCAATTTTTTAGATCTGAACCTCAATTTTTGAAGGGAAAAATTAAAGACCAGCCCATTTGAAGGGCAAACCGTGCAATTAAATGATAAATTAGTCGGCCATTTGCACAGATGACCCCTATCTTTGGGGTGGTCTTTAATTTTGCCCCTCAAATAGCTGGTCTTTAATTTTTTCCCTTTGGCACTTTAAGTAACAAAAAAGTGGCCGAAAATACCCCTGACATCTCTATGACCTAATTTTCGGACTCTGCTGGCATCGAACGCAGAATCTCTGGTTTCTTAGACCAGAGCCTTATCATAGATAAGGATAGTTTGGCCCACAAATCATTAAATGAGAAGCAGGGGCAAAAACTAAAGACCAGCGATTTGAGGGACAAAAATTAAAGACCAGTGCGTTTGAAGGGAAATCCGCGCAAAAAAATGTAAATTAGTCTTTCACTTAACAGTGAGGATCAGCCCAGAAGGAAGAATGAGGCCAACAGAGAGAAAAAATTGGATTTCTTGGAGGGTGGTTGCCCTCTCTGATTGGCCTATGATTTCTCCCACCAACCAAACCAACAACCCTCCTTTGGTATACTTCTGAAATATCCCCAACAAAAACAAAAACAAAAAAACTGTTGCCATTGATGTAATGTTGATAGCAGCAGTAACAGTAGTAATACTACCTCCGTTCCATTTTAAGTGTCCACTAAATTGCTATGCAAAAAAGATTCCATCTTTCTAAAGAGCAGTGATGATATTGCTAAAAAGATTCCATTTTTCTAAAGAGGCAGTGATGATATTGCTATTTCTGGGCTGATTAATTCGGGGCATGGAGAAAACCCGACCCGTATCATGGCGGGGCAAACCCGTTTTGCAGCCATGGCGTTGTTGTGTTCTTTTTTCCCCCATTTTACACAGATTTGACCCTCAATTGATGGAAATCCAGTTCATTTTAGCTGAAAAGGATGAGGCAATCGGAGAAAAAATGGGGATTTTTTCAGGGTGGTTGACCATCTCCGGTATGTCAATGATTTCTTCTTTGCTTTAACGAGAAAATGACAAAAATGGTCCCTTATGTTTGAGTGTTGGTTCAAAATAGTCCCTTTAAGTATGTACTTGACAACATTAGTAGTGCCTTCCGTTCCATATACCTGTGTTGAAAAGGTTCCATCTGTCGAAAGAGGCAGTGATGATTTTGGTAAGAACGTGTTGGGATTGGCTTACTTTAGGTGCTGTTAAGCCAAAATAGCATTTAAGCATTTTCTGGGCTGAAATCAGGGCATGAAGAAAACCCGACTCGTATCTTGGCGGGGCAAACCCAGATTAGGCAACCGGTTCGTTTTGCAGCCATGGATAAAAAATGAACATCAATAATGATCCATGTAATAAGTGTTCTCCTCTTTGCCCCATTTTACACAGACCTGAGCCTCGATTTCAAATAAGTCTCTGTGGATTTTACCCGGGACCTTGTTTGATGGAAACCCAGTTCATTTTAGCTCAAAAGACTGAGGCAATCAGGGAAAAGTGGTGACTTTTTCTGGGTGGTTGACCATTGACCATCTCCGGTATGTCAATGATTTCTTCTTTTCTCTAATCAACAGTTCTTTTAGCTTTTCTATGTGAGCAAAGTATACAAATAGCCGAATATGGACCATTTCCAACGTTATTCTTGTATTTCCTGGATTTCAGGGCTTACAGGTTACAGAGTAATGGAAGGTCAGCCCAGTATGAAGAATGAGGCCTACAGGGGAAAAAAGGGAATTTCTTTGGAGGGTGGTTGTCCCCTCTGATTGGCCTATGATTTCTCCGACCAACCAAACCAACAACCCTCTGCAACAGTTGAAACAAGCATTATTTGTTACACTTACAGACCAGTGCCTTTGAAGGACAATCCTCGCAAAAAAATGTAAATTTGTCTTTCACTTACAGTGAGGATCAGCCCAGAAGGAAGAATGAGGCCAACAGAGAGAAAAAATTGGATTTCCTGGAGGGTGGTTGCCCTCGCTGATTGGCCTATGATTTCTTCCACCAACCAAACCAACAACCCTCCATTGGTATACTTATGAAAAAAAAAAAAAAAAATGCTGTTGCCATTGATGTAATCTTGATAGCTGCAGTAACAGTACTAATACTCCCTCCGTTCCAATTTTAGTGTCCCCACTGAATTGCTATACAAAAAGATTCCATCTTTCTAAAGAAACAGATGATATTGCTACAAAGATTCCATCTTTCTAATGAGGCAGTGATGATATTGCGGATTCTGGGCTGAAATTCAGGGCATGGAGAAAACCTGACTCGTATCTTGGCGGGGCAGACCCAGATCATGCAACCAGTTAGATTGCAGCCACGGCATTGTCGCTTCTCTTTGTTTTATTTTACACAGATCTGAGCCTCTGCTTCCAAAGAATCACTGAACAATATTTGGGATCTATGGCCAAACGCCTAATTAGTCTTTCACACAACAGTGAGGATTTAGCCCAGAAGGAAGAATGAGGCCAACAGAGAAAAAATGGATTTCTTGGAGGGTGGTTTCCCTCTCTGATTGGCCTATGATTTCTCTGTCCGACCAAACCAACAACCCTCCGATGGTATTTCTGAAATTTCCCAACAACAAAAAACAATCTGTTTGCCATTGATGTAATGTTGATAGCAGTAGTAGTAGTAATGCTCACTCCGTCTCAATTACTTGTCTTGAAAACTATCCACAAATTGCCATACAAAAAGATTCCATCTTTCTAAAGAGGCAGTGATGATATTGGGGATTCTGGGATGAAATTCGGGGCATGGAGGAAACCCGACTCGTATCTTGGCAGGGCATACCTGCATCATGCATCCAGTTCATTTTGCAGCCATGGCGTGGCCGTCTTCTCGTCTTCCCCATTTCACTCAGATCTGAGCCTCAACTGCCAATGAGTTCCAGGATCCGAAACCAGAAGCCCTTTGATGGAAACCCAGTTCATTTTTAGCTCGAAAGGATGAGGCAATCGGAGAAAAATTGGGGATTTTTTTCAGAGTGGTTGACCATGACCATCTCCCGCATGTCAATGATTTCTTCTTTGCTCTAATCAACAGCCCTTTTAGCTGATCATGGGCATTTATGCCCCTCGCCCACCAAACTTTTTCGCGGGGCATTTGCCGGGCAAATCATGCAATTTCTTCTTTTAACTTTTGGATGAAGAATGAGGCCAACAGGGAGAAAAGGGAATTTCTTTTGGAGGGTGGTTTCCCTCGCTGATTGGCCTATGATTTCTCCATCAACCAAACCGACAACCCTCCGATGGCATATTTGTGCGTAGATTTCCCCCCCCCCCCCCCCCGAAAAAAAAAAAAAAAAAATCGGTTGCCATTGATGTAATGTTAATAACAGCAGTTGTAGTGATACTCCCTCCGTGCAATCGGTTACTTTCCCTTGCAAGTTCACACATTGCTATGCAAAAAGATTCCATCTTCTAAAGAGGCAGTGATGATATTGCTAATTCGGAATTCGGGCATGGACAAAATCCAACTCGTATCTTGGCAAGGCAAACCTGGTTCATGCTTGGTTCATGAAACTTGTTGTCTTCACAATTGCTATGCAATCCGAAAGAATTCCATCATTTTAGGCTAAAGGAGGCAATCGAAGAAAATTGGGGATTTATTCGGGGTGATTGACCGTGGCTGTCTCTAATGTCGATGATTTCTTCTTTAAGGGTGAATCAACGACCCTTTTAGAGTTTGTATGTGCAACGAAATGCACAAATAGCTTTTTAGTCCATTTCCAAGGTTATGAGGGTGTAATTTCCCAGTTTTGAAAGAACAACCTTCTTGATATAATGTTGATAGCCATAGAATTATTCACCTTTATTTTCCCAGTTCAAACCGGAATCATGTTTCACTTTATTTCAAAATCTTCATTGAAAGAGTGATCTAAACTTGTTTCCCATTCACACAAAATCCAATCCCCGCGTGGGCTGGGGAGGGGGGGTGTCTTCTTTCCAGAACAGTTTCGAAAGACCATCTCTCGAGAAGGAGAAGAGGAAGATAAGAGGAAAACAAGACAAAAGGTCGGTTCAAAACAATATGATAACAACCAAAAAGCGGTTCATGGTGAACCCGGGCATAAAAAGTTTTGCATTAACTACTATATATAAATAAAATAATCAAAGTACTTTTACTTGTCAACTATAAGCGACAAACAATTTTAATAAACAAATGATTAAGGTGAAGGGTGAGCCTCATCTTCTTGCTGACAACCTCCTTGTCTAAGGATGTGTCCGGTGAAGCGTCCGAACCCGGAATGGAGATTTCTCTTTGGAGGGTGGTTGCCCGCTCCTGATTGTCTCGGATATTTCTCCCATCAACCTCTGGTGTGTCAACACACACCCTCCGATGGCATTTTGCGATTTGTGTTTCGAATGTGGCTCCTTCTTTTTAATAAGTCGGTCCAACACCAGTAAATGGAAAGTTCAATCGAATGAAAAGAAAAAAATCGGTTGCCATTGATGTAATGTTGATAGCAGCAGTAGTAGTTAGTAATACTCCCTCCCTTCTCAATTTACTTGTGAATGTTCAATTGATTTTCCATCTTTCTTTGATATTGCTCTGGGCTGAATTCAGGGCACGGAGAAAAACCGACTCGTATCTTGGCAGGGCAAACCCAGATCATGCAACCAGTTCATGTTGCAGCCATGGCGTTGTCGTCTTCTCTTTCGCCCCGTTTTACACTGATCTGAGTCTCATCTTGCATTGCATCTGAACAAATAGACGGATTTTAGTCCAAAAGGATGAGGCAATCGGAGAAAATTTGGGATTTTTCAGGTGTAATGTCCAATGATTTCTTCTTTGCTCTAAATCAAAGAACCCTTTTATAGTTTGTATGTGAATGAAATACAAAGTAGCCGATTTTTGTCCTGTTTCCAAAAAGATTCCATCTTCTGGAAAGGCAGTCATTGGATGTAGTAGATTTTTATTCCCCTTTTTAACAGAATTCGCCGGAGTTTTCTCCCAACACAAAGTTGCCGTCCTTCGTTCAAGAGTTCATGAAAGTGTGACTCACTTTTTCTTCTGTACTAACACTTGGCCATCCTCAAAGATGCACTTCACTTGATCCAAATCGCGTGCCTTCCTCTCTCTCGCCTTGGCGAAAATCATTTTTCACTTTATTTCATGATCTAAACTTGTTTTCCAACTTCATCTTCGTAAATTCCAAACATACTGTTTTTCTCTCCTTTGCTGAAAGTACTACAAAACAAGACTTATCCTGAACTCCAACATCGTAATTTCCAAGTAAAGTGAAAAATATTGGAATCTATGGTCAAAAGCCTACTTACAGGTTATAGAATAATGGAAGCTTAGCCTAGTATGAAGAATGAGGCCAACAGGGAGAAAAAGGTAATTTCATTGGAGGGTGGTTGCCCTCTCTGATTGGTCTATGATTTCTAACTTTAACCAAACCAACAACCCTCTTCAAAAGTGGAAACAAGAAACAACATTTGTTACACTCACAGATCTGTAAGATCTCATTTGTTTTATTAATTTTTCTTGTTAAAGTTGTCCAAACGAGCTCTTATGAAACAGTTTGAAGAAATTGTACCTGTTTTCCCTTCAAATGGGCTGGTCTTTAATTTAATAGGGGCATAAGTGCAAATGACCCGTAAAATTTCCATTGTTTTGAAAGAGGCAGTGATGATGTTGCTCATCTGGGCTGATGTTTGGGTTAAGGAGACTATTCGACCCGTATCTTGGCATGGCAAACCCGGATGGCTTTTGATTGAGTCTTCTCTTTCACATGCAACTGGTTCTTTTGCAGCCATGGCGTTGTCGCCTTCTCTTTGCTCCATTTTTTGTAGATCTGAGCCTCAACCCCAGGATTCCAAGAGTTCTGAACCTAAATGGTGAAAAACCCTCGCTACGCACACATACAGACACACATATTATGAGAAAAATTTCAAAAATGGTCCCTTATCGAGGCAGTGATGATCTTTCAACCTATCCTCTT
The DNA here is from genome assembly GCF_029784015.1 of Lycium ferocissimum. Lineage (NCBI taxonomy): Eukaryota > Viridiplantae > Streptophyta > Magnoliopsida > Solanales > Solanaceae > Lycium > Lycium ferocissimum. The sequence goes on along the minus strand of NC_081350.1, from coordinate 40,464,267 downwards.
GAGCTAGTAATTGAGCATTGAGAGTCCTGACCGGTATCTTGGTGGGGCAATGACCCGGATGCCTGTGATTTTGTTGCATGCAACTTGGGAATATTTGCAGCCATGGTGTGGCAGGACTTTCTTTGCCTGAGCATAAATACAGATCTGAGCCTCAATTGTCACTTATCTCTTACACTGGGTGTATTTGGTACAGTCCCACAAGTGGGGTGTACGCAGACCTTACCCCTTTGGGGTAGAGAGGTTGTTTCTGATAGACCCTCGGCTCAAGAAATAAGACATTCGACATGAGGCCCATAATGAGGCAGTGATGATTTTCATTCTTTACTCATCAGATGGTTGAGCCTTGCTATATCTTGGCGTGGCAGCTTTTGGGGGGTCTAGTGAGATATTGGAGCTATTTTGGTTTCCACCTCTCACAATGGCTCCTTAAGCTTGCAGCCATGGCGGGGTTTAGCTTATGACTGAGAAAAGGCGAATCTGAGCCTCCTAAATATCCTTTAATGTTCAAAATGAGGTTTTTTAGGGAACTCCAGGAAGGTTGAGATTTTCCAAGGGTGCTTACTCCCTTCCTCTGACGTTCAATTTAGCCAATGAATTTCCCTATATATACATTTGTTACACAGTATATTACACCCAATGACCTTGATAATGGGTGGTCTTGACCCCACTTGCCCCATGGCAGACTTTCAAAGTCAGAAGTCAAAAGTTCCGCCCATGGAGTAAGTGTAGTAAAAAATTCAAGACCACTCACCTCTACAGGCCATTCTTGTCAATCACCCCTACTTTACTGCATTGAGAAAATCTGACCCGTTCTTGGCAGGGCGACCCAATATGGCATCATCTGCAAACTGGTGCCTGCAGCCATGGCGTTGTCCCTTTCTCTTTGCCTGTTCATATACAACAAAATATGATCCCTAAAGTCTATGGTAAATTTCTCAAATGGTCACTCAACTGATGGGAGTTCTTAGGACCTGAATACCCAATAGGGTTCAGTCCGAGCAACATAGAATATGTCCAACGAGGCAGTGAAAATGTTCGTTCTTTAATAATCAGATAGGTGAACTTTGTTGTAAATTGGCATGGCAGCTTTAAGGGTCATTGAGATAAGGGAACTATATTGGTTTTCTTCTCACTAGGCTACTGATGCTTGCAGCCATGGCATAGTTTAGCTTTTTGTCTGAGAGAAGGCGAATCTAAGCCTCCCAAGTATCTGTTTTGTTCAGTGAATGAGGCTTTTTATTGAACTCGAGAAAGGTAGAGATTTTCTGAGGGTGGTTACTCTCTTTCTCGTAGGTTCAATTTAGCCGTGAATTTTCCTATTCTTTTGTTATAAAGAGAAAGTTTAACAGCCTTTTTCATCAACAATATGCTCTTGATGATGATGATTGCCATGGTTATGGTAATAATAACGGAAAATACATATTTTGCCCCCTCAACTTGTCTTGAAAATCCCGAATCCTCAACCCTAAACTTTGTTTCCATCACCTTCAATGGTGGCAATGTGATGCTGATGGAAGTAGTACTATTCAATTTTTCTGATCAATACGAGCTAACATAGACCAAATGTTTTTGGTCCAAAGCATTGACAGATATGAAGGTATCATTTGTTTTACTAATTTTTCTTGTTAAAGTTATCCAAACGGGCTCATATGGAAAAGTTTCCATTTTTTTGAAAGAGGCAGTGATGATATTGCTAATCTGGGCTGATGTTTGGGGCATGGAGACAATCCGACCCGTAACTTGGCATGACAAACCTGGATAGCTTGTGATTGAGTCTTCTCTTTCACATGCAACTGGTTCTTTTGCAGCCATGGCGTTGTCGCCTTCTCTTTGCCCCATTTTTCGCAGATCTGAGCCTCAATTTTCAACTAGTCGGACTGGACCTCCCGGTTTCGAGTCCGGAACCTAAATGACAAAAAACTCTCTGTATGCACACAAACACATATCATGAGAAAATGTCAAAAATGGTCTCTTAGCGAGGCAGTGATGAACTTTCAATCTATTCTCTTGAGCTAGTAATTGAGCATTGAGAGTACCCGACCGGTATCTTGGCGGGGCAATGACCCGGATGCCTGTGATTTTGTTGCATGCAATTTGGGGATATTCGCAGCCATGGCCTGGTAGGACTTTCTTTGACTGAGCATAAATTCAGATCTGAGCCTCAATTGTCAGTCTTACTCTGGGTGTACTTCGTATGGAGGAAAATGTTTTATTGAAGCAGCCCTAAAGTGGCTACCTAGTGTCAACAACAACATACGTAGTGTGATCCCACAAGTGGGGTTTGGGGAGGGTGGGGTGCATGCACACCTTACCCATACCTTTGTGGGTAGAGAGGCTGTTTCCTATTGACTGTGGCTACCTGGTGTTATTTCTATAAATAAGTCCTTCGACATGAGGCCCATAATGAGGCTGTGATGATTTTCATTCTTTACTCATCAGATGGTTGAGCCTTGCTCTATCTTGGCGTGGCAGCTTTTGGGAGGTCTTGTGAGATATTGGAGGTATTTTGGTTTCTGCCTCTCACAAAGGCTCCTTAAGCTTGCAGCCGCGGGGTTTAGCTTATGTCTGAGAAAAGTCGAATCTGAGCCTCCTAAATATTTTTTTTTTAATGTTCAAAATGAGGCTTTTTATGGAACTCGAGGAAGGTTGAGATTTTCTAAGGATGTTAACTCCCTTCCTCTGAAGTTCAATTTAGCCAATGAATTTCCCTATGCTATACTTTTGTTACACAGGAAATTACACCCAATGACCTCGATAAGTCCTGACCCCACTTGCCTCATGGCAAACTTCCAAAGTCAGAAGTCAAAAAGTTTTTCCCATGGAATAAGTGGGGTAAAAAATTCAACACCACTCATCTCTACAGGCCATTCTTGTAAATCACCCCTCCTTTACTGCATTGAGAAAATCTGACCCGTATCTTGGCAGGGCGACCCGGTATGGCATCATCTGCAAACTGGTGTCTGCAGCCATGGCGTTGTGCATTTCTCTTTGCATGTTCATATACAACAAAATTTGATCCCTAAAGTCTGGTAAATTTATCAAATGGTCACTCAACTGATGGGAATTCTCAGGAACCTGACTACCCAATAGGGTTCAGTCCGAGCAACATAGAATATCAGTGGAGATGTTCATTATTTAATAATCAGATAGTTGAACTTTGTCGTAAATTGGCGAGGCAGCTTTAAGGGTCTTTGAGATAAGGGAACTATATTTCACTAGGCTAATAATGCTTGCAGCCATGACATGGTTTAGCTTTTTTTGTCTGAGAAAAGGCGAATCTGAGCCTCCCAAGTATCTCTTTTTATTCAGAGAATGAGGCTTTTCATTGAACTCGAGAAAGGTAGAGATTTTCTGAGGGTGGTTATTCTCTTTCTCTGAAGTTCAATTTAGCCAATGAATTTTCCTATGCTTTTGTTATAAAGAGAGAGATTAACAGCCCTTTCATCAGCAAAGTGCCAATTATGGTGGGGATGATGATGATGATGATTTTAGTCACGGTTATGGCAGTAATAAAGGAAAGGCCAAATGCATAGATAGCCCCTTAATGCTTGCAGCCATGACATGGTTTAGCTTTTTGTCTGGGAAAAGGCGAATCCGAGCCTCCCAAGTATCTGTTTTGTTCAGTGAATGAAGCTTTTATTGAACTCGAGAAAGGTATAGATTTTCTGAGGGTGGTTACTCTCTCTCTTAAGTTCAATTTAGCCAATGAATTTTCCTATGCTTTTGTTATAAAGATAAAAGCTTAACAGCCCTTGATGATGATGATGATGATGATGATGATGATTGCCATGGTTATGGTAATAATAAGGAAAATACATGTTGTGCCCCCTCAACATGTTTGCAAAACCCTGAATCCTCAACCCTAAACTTTGTGAATGAGGCTGTGATGATATTCTCCAAGAAGCTTGAAAATCAGATTATTGAGCTGATTCGTATCTTGGCTAGGCAAAGGTATCTGCTTTTTGCAGCCATGGCAGATTAGCCCTTTTTCTGATTTATTTTTACTCAAATCTGAGCCTCTTTTCTGTTTATAGTTTGGTTCTACAGTATGTAGTATTTTTCTTTCATTCTTCGTTCGATCAGTTCATATCAGGAAGAATTCCCTTTGAAAAAAGAAACTTTTTATGTATCCATCTACACATTTTCCACAAATTGTTTGCTACAATGAAACAAGTCCAAAGGGAATGGAAGTGAATATTGAGGATCCGTATATTGTTGCTGCATTTATCTACACAATATTCGAACTTTCATGCCTTGTTTCAATCTTGAACGCTCCAAGTCTCAAAGGCAATGAAGATTATTCATAATGAAAATGAAAAGTGAAGAAGATGAGAGCTGATTCGTGGCCTGGCTTGGCGAGTCCAATTGGAAGGTCTTATAAGGCAACTGTTGCTTGCAGCCATGGCACTGTTGTTAACTCTGCTCTTTTTTCTTTTGATTAAATAGGCGAAAATCTGAGCCTCATTCTTAACTTAGTTCATTTACTTTCTGGAAAGGAACTTAGATTACCATCATTGTGGAATCACTGAATTAACAGCTCCGGCTTCCAATGCCAAAAGAAAAACAATGGTGTTTCTTGGTTGAATAGACAGATTTGTTATCTGATGAAGGTGAATCCATACCTAAACGCGAGTAAAAGACGGTCCCTTTTACGGGTAGCATCAGCACCCGTCCTTTTAGGTGAACGATGTTGATACATTTCATCTTGCTGTGTGGTGGACCGGTGTTGTTTCAGTTGGTGGTGATACTGATGGTAAAGATTGCTGGTTCCATGTGGCTTTCGCGTATCTGGATGATGAGCTTGATTGGGTCGATGGAAACTGGATCCGCCCACATGAAAAAGGTAGTAAATTTTACCTTCGATTTGCTTGTGTTTATTTAAGGCCAAATTGGACAAAGATTTGAGCTACAAAAAAAAAAAAAAAAAAAAAAAAAAGGGGGAGCCCCCCTATGTGCGGGGTCCGGGAAACTATATCTTGGAATATTGTCAAACTTGACGTGAATAATATCGCAGTACTACTTTTATGATTAATACGTCCATGTTGCACTTGTTTCTTGATTTACATCTTCTATAATTGAACTGTTATCCGAAAGCATGTTGTTGAGTAAATTTGTGCAGCTGTCGATATCGTTAATCAGTACTATTTAATGCTAACTAATTCAACTATATAGATGATATGGCAGTTTATAGACATCCACAAATACAATAAGGAAAAACCAGCTTATATTGGACCTCCTGTTGGATGATGTATTGGCTGATTAAGGTCTTGACTGTCCTACAAGAATGAGGCGAGGCCAGCCCTAAGTCTATGTTGAAGTTCCTGGCTCCCATCAGGTTGTCACTGAGCATTCTAGTCACACGGGAAAGTGGTCAAATGGCAATGCGGCAAGGTCATATGCCCACATATCACGTTGCCTCAGCTCGACTGCATGAGGCCTCAAAGATGCAAGTCTCTGATTCTTGGCTACTGATAGTTCAGAGCTATTGCTTTGTTCTCTCAAGAATGTCGATTAATATGGATAATATATCTGTTGACAAATTATCAGCTTTCTTTGAGGTCAAATTTTTTGTAGGATCCATTGGATGATGATCATTAGATCAATCATATCATTTTAAAATTAGTTGAAATGTGGAATATATTGTACAGCAAACTCTATTTGCATTTCTTTCTGTTATGTATATAACCTATAGTTGTTGCAAAATTGGACGTAAACGAATTGATTTTGACATCATTATTATAAGAAATAAATAAAACTACTAATTTTACACGATAATAGATGAAAATCATCATCATCCCTGTTATTTAATTTAACATTATTCACCCTACAATGAACAAATTATAATTAAAATCAACGATAGGCCAATAAACTACAACAACTTACCTAAAAGGATGGCAATGAATTACTAATCAACATTTGCTGCTTAGGCGATAAATTAATAGTCAACTAATCACAATTTTAACTAAAAGCATAGAACTCATCTTTGGATAAAAAGTAGTCTGAACTGTGTATTTACTCCAAATTCACTTGCATGACATATACCTTCAGGACATTTTTAGTTTTAAATCAAAATTAGTTATTACATATTCTTACCTTAATCTATAACTTAACCATGGTAACTTGTTCATAACTGTATGCTACATGCCTACATGTTGGGCTCTTACCTACTTTGATAAGAGAGTAAAAGGAAAAGATATAAGTTAATACATTGATGATATATTCGTGAATCTTAACTTATTATATGACTTTTATTTGTAATTATCTTATGAGTCATGTGATTGTGTAAGTATTTTTTATAAATCCAAAAGGAAAATAAAGATTCGTAAAAATACCAGGTTGTACACAAGCAAATTGTTGATAAAAATGTGAAGCACAATTAATTGTAAATATCATGATAGCGAGGTGCACGATACATGCAAAGAAATGCGAACGATTATTCCCCTATGTGTCACATGATAGCACATCTAAGGTTCCGACACCAAAGTTTGGCCTAAGACGTTTGGAAAACACGTTTTCGAGATAGAGATTAATATCTAATACGTAAATTCAATGGTTTCAATATAAATGAAAGAAAAAAGAAAAATAAATTTCTAAAAAGTCTATTTTAAAAATGTAAGATCCTTAAAAGTCTTTGGAGCATAGTTAAATGTAGATATCATGATAGTTAGGTACATGATACATGCCGAGAAATTCGTATAATTATTCCTTTATCCAATATAAATCTAAGATTCTGAAGCCTATCTCAACTTAAGACGCCTAAAAACACGTTTTCGAGATAAGAATCAATATTTAATAGTATGAGATGAACTCAATGAGTTCCAATATAATGAAAGAAAAATAGTGTTAAAAAATACTTACTTTAAAAATGTAAGGTCCTTAGAAATCTGCGGCCATCTCATAACATGAATTTCACCCTTCTTCAATAAAATTCCGAGCATAATTAAATGTAGATATCATGAAAATGAGGTACACAATACATGCCGAGAAATGCGGACTATTATTCTCTAATGCAATGCTCGCTAACGCATCCAAGGTTTCGACGCTATAGAACACGTTTTCTAGATAGGAATCAATATCTAATGAATTCAATGAAAGAAAAAGAAAAAGAAGTTTCCAAAAAATTTACTTTAAAAATGTAAGGTCCTTAAATATCCACGTCCAATCCCCATAACGTGAATTTCACCCTTTACTTTTTACACATTCACAGACCCTATTATAGCCAAAGAAAATCCTTCCAATAAAAACATTCCAAAGCCTTTTTTCTCAACAGGAAAAAAAAAAAAAATCTTGAAAACCCCATTTGTTAAATCTTCAAGAAAATGGCAACAAAAGTAATGGAAGTGGTGAAAAAACTTGATATAGAGAGATATATGGGTAGATGGTATGAAATTGCTTCATTTCCATCAAGATTTCAACCCAAAGATGGAGAAAACACAAGGGCTACATACACTTTAAACACAGATGGCACTGTACATGTGTTAAATGAAACATGGTCTAATGGAAAAAGAGGGTACATTGAAGGCACTGCTTATAAGGCTGATCCTAATAGTGATGAAGCAAAATTGAAAGTCAAGTTTTATGTTCCACCATTCTTGCCTATCATTCCTGTTACTGGTGATTATTGGGTTTTGCATATTGATAAGGAGTATCAGTATGCATTGATTGGTCAGCCTAGTAGGAATTATCTATGGGTAAGTGCCTGTGCCTATTTATTTGCCTTTTAACATTCAAAGTTGTTGTCATTGTCATTTGTTTGTTATAAAAGTATGGATGAGTTTTTAATACATAGGTGCGGGTAAGGTCTACTTACATCCTACCCTTCCCAGACCCCACATTACATTGGGTATGTTGTTGTTGTAGTTTTTAATATATAGACGTGAAATTATGTTGAAGGTGAGACTTTGAGCAATGGTAAAGTTGTCTTCGTGTAACATATAGGTCATGGGTTTGAGCCATGGATTTAACCTCTGATGCTTGCGCCAGGGTAGTCTATCTATCTATATCACACACCCTTGGGGTGCGGCCTTTTCCCGGACCCTACATGAATGCAGGATGCTTTGTGCACCGCATTGCCTTTTACATGTGAAATCGTGATGAAAGGACGGAGCTAGACTTAAGATCGCGTGGAAGAAAATTGACTCGAAAGACGCACGATCTCTTGAAATCTAGACTGACATAGCGGGAAAAAGGGATAGAAAGAAAAGAATCTATATAGGCGATAGCAATTACTAGTTGGGATTAAGTTTTAGTCATGTTAGTGTGTTTACTACAGGTCCAATATTTTCAAGAAGTTTTTAGTCACATAAGAGATAATGGTACAAAATTTGCTTCATTTCCATCAAGATTCCAGCCCAAAGATGGAGAAAACACAAGGGCTACATACACTTTAAATCCTGATGGAACTGTACATGTGTTAAATGAAACGTTGTCTAATGGATAAAGAGGGTATATTGAAGGAACCGCATATAAGGCTGATCCTAAAAGTGATGAGGCAAAATTGAAAGTCTAGTTTTATGTTCCACCATTCTTGCCTATTATTCCTGTTACTGGAGATTATTGGGTTTTGCATATTGATAAGGATTATCAGTATGATTTGATGGTCAGCCTAGTAGGAATTATCTATGGGTAAGTGACTATTTATTTGCCTTTTAACATTCAAAGTTGTTGTCTTTGTCATTTATTATAAAAATATGGATGAGTTTGTCATTTGTTATGTTGAAGATGAGTCTTGGAGCAACGATAAAGTTGTTTTTGTGTAATATATAGGTCACGACTTCGAGTCGTGGATTCAACCACTAATGCTTGCGTCAGGGTGGTCTGTTTATATCACACCCCATACGTGAATGCAGGATGCTTTGTGCACCGTATTACCTTTTACATGTGAAATCATGTTGAAAGGGACCGAGCTAGACTTAAAAACCACGTGGAAGAAAATTGTCTCAAAAGACGCACAATCTCTTGAAATCTAGGCTGACATAGCGGGAAAAGGGATAGAAGGAAAAGAATCTATATAGGCGATAGCAATTACTGGTTGGGATTAAGTTTTAGTCATGGTAGTGTACTTACTATAGGTCCGATGTTTCCGAGGAGTTTTTAGTCCCATAAGAGATAATGGTATGAAATTGCTTCATTCCCATCAAGATTTTAACCCAAAGATGGAGAAAACACAAGGGCTACTTACACTTTAAATCCTGATGGCACTGTACATGTGTTAAATGAGACAGGGTCTAATGGCAAAAGAGGGTTTATTGAACCGCTTGTAAGGCTGATCCTAAAAGTGATGAGGCAAAATTGAAAGTCAAGTTTTATGTTCCACCTTTCTTGCCTATTATTCCTGTTACTGGTGATCATTGGGTTTGCATGCTGATAAGGAATATCAGTTGCATTGATTGGTCAGCCTAGTAGGAATTATCTATGGGTAAGTGCCTGTGCCTATTTGTTTGTCTTTTAATATTCAAAGTTGATGTCTTTGTCATTTGTTATAAAAATATGGATGAGTTTTTAAATACATAGATTTGAAATTATGTTGAAAGGTGAGCCTTGGAACAACGATAAAGTTGTCTCCGTTTAACATATAGGTCGTGGTGATGCTTGCGTCAGGGTAATCTATCTACATCACACACCCTTGGGGTGCAGGGGCAAATACCATAGGAAGCAAAAATACTAATAGGTCTTTTCTTCTCGTAGTTACTAGAGACCTGTGCTGATGGGGATTAACAAATGTACCATGGAATTAGTCGAGGCTGACCTGACACCACAATTATCCCAAAAAAATCACGTGGAAGAAAATTTTCTCTAAAGACCCACAAATCTCTCGGAATGTAGGAAGACCTAGAGAGAATGTAGTATACAATCGAAGGAAAAAGAATCTATAGGTGATAACATTTAGTAGTTGGGATTAAGTTTTAGTCATGTTAATATGTTTTCTATAGGTCCAATCCTTGCCATTGAAAATATTGAGAACTTCTATTAGTACCTTTTTTTATTTTAGGAGTTATCTATGGGTAAGTTCCCTATTACTACCTTTTGACGGTCAAAGCTGTTGTCTTTGCCATTTGATATGAAAATTGGATGAGTCTTTCATAAGTAGATGTAGGTGAGTGAAACTGTTAAAAGAGGGCGAGTTAGTCTTAAAAGTTGTGTTGAAAGCCCTACAATCTCTTAAAATTTATGCAGACTTGGCAAAAATATGGTGGAATGAAATAAAAAATCTATATAGAATTAAGTTAATTTAATTCTATGATGGTTTTCATGAGTTTTTAAGTCTTGTTAGAGATTTATATGTCAGTTTCAAAATCCTGGTAAATATGGAAGAGTGATACTTTTTGCTATCTCTTTTGTATAAGATGATAAAGAATAGAATTTCAGAAGTTGAAATGGAAATTTGGAGTAAGGTTAAAAAACCATTTGACTTGTATGATCTCCCCTTTTCCCAGAACAAAGAAGAGTGATCATTTGTTATCTCTTTGTATCAATTGAAACTAACAAGTATTGTGTTGCTTAGATACCCGCATCTTCTTTGAAATTCAAAGGTTGAAATGAAAACCTGAATAAAGTCATTAAATTTAACCACCCCCCCCCCCCAACCAAAAAGAAAAATTTGAGATTTATATGTCAGTAGTATTTTGAATAACATTTAGTAGTTCTATTTTATTTGTTATTTGGTGATCATTGAAACTGGCATCCTATGAACGAGTCTGAACATTCTGGATTTTCTTTCATTGTTGTTTGGATCTGCTCGCATTTGTAACTTTGTTGAAGAGTTATATCAAGTCTGTGATACTTTTAGTTCTTCCAAGTATGCCTTAGTGTTGCATGAAAACAAAGGTATGCTACTTGGTTTATAATTTGTGGCATCTCCTGCAGTTCATGGTAAATAGTTTTGCGAATGATTAAGCATATGCTCGTGCCATTAGCTATCATTTGAAGCTTTCCTTTTCCTAAGATCTTGGAAGTGCCATCGACATTATACGCTCTATTGTAATAGATTTCGCAGAAAACCAACTATATCGGACTACCTCACTTGATTTGGAGAAGCATAAGGCGGAAATCTCTAATTTGTGTGCTAATTCTTGTCCGACTCTCTCTCTCCTCTTCCTATTGGAACGTGAAACGAATATCATTTACTAACTTTGTTCCATCCCTCTTCCTAAACTTTTGTTCCATGTAAACTAAAAAGTCAGTAGTATATTTAGTCACACAGACCCCATTTTCTTATTTTAATCCTTCTGTTTGTTAGGTTATGAAGTGTGCATATCTTTTTTTTAATGACCATAGTGTCCCCGCACAGCTTGCATGTTGTTAGACTTCCATTGCGTATGTGCTACCTCCAATAGGTTAACGAAATGTTTTTTGGCAGATATTATGTAGGCAAACATGTCTTGATGATGAGATTTACAACCAGCTTGTTGAGAAGGCTAAAGAAGAAGGCTATGATGTGAGCAAGCTCCACAAGACACCGCAATCTGATTCACCACCAGAGAGTGAAGATGGCCCCAAGGACACCAAAGGAATTTGGTGGATCAAATCAATTCTTGGAAAATAGGCAAAAGCAGTACAATGGTAAAGAAGACAACTACCTAAAAACCAATGAAAGGAGTGTTTAAAAGTCTCTAATGTGTTAATTTCTTAATGTTTCAAGAAGTCTTTTTCATCTGGAATTTTGTAAAGTTGAAATGAAGGTTCTTGGACACAAACAAACTGTGATTTCATATCAATTGTTGGTATTGGCAACCTAGTATTAAAGGATTAATGCATTGGGACCCATACTACTCTTTAATTATTCCTAACTATCATCTATTAGCACTGATGTTAATCCTAGTTAAGAAGCTTTTGTTTATTACTATGTACGTAAAGATCGGATTGTTCATGTGAATGTTTTAAGTAACTTGGTATCTAATATGCTCTACCTTTTGTTTATGTACTTGTCGCGTTTTCTCTAACTTTAGTTCTACACTTATTATCTCCTTTGGTTCTGTTACAACTTCTTTTCTCCCGAGAGTGCGAGAAATGGTACAATTCAAAGGACATATTGGGTTCTTCGACTTTATTTTGGCTTATTCATTTTTCCTGGTTGTTTTATCTTTGTTTTATGGATTAACTTGTGTTCTTCCTCGCAATTGCTTGTCCCAATTGTTATATCTTTGCTTGTCCTTTCATTTGGGCCATTGGTTTTTGTAACTGATTGTGTAAACTTTGTGTATGTTCCTACATTTTGCTCTGTATTCGCAAGTTCAAGCCCCCTTCTGTCCCGGGAGTGCAAGAGGGTAAAATTTAAAGGATTCCTTCAGCTTAATTTTAGCTTAAATGTTTAACATGGTTGTTATATCTTTGTTTCATGGTCTTAGTTAACAAGTTTTACGGTCCTTCAACATTGTGCGTGTTCCTACATTTTGCTCTGTATTCGCAAGGTCAAGCTAGCCCTTTGTCCCTAGAGTGCATGAAATACTAAAATTTAAACGACATATTAGGGCTTCTTCAACTTTATTTTGGTCTTTCTGCTTAACATGGTTGTGTTTTATCTTTGTTTCATGGTCTTTGGTTAACAAGTTTTACGAATTAACTTGCTCTTTTCCTCCCAATTGTTTATGTGCTTGTACCCACAAGTGTGGCTCAGTTGGTTGAGCATGGGACCTCCATAATGGAGGTTTCAGATTTGAAATCGGGGATTTGCTTTCTGGGCTGAGCTCGTTGCACGGGGCTTGCTTGGTGTGGGTTATATCTCCTATGTGGTTTGTGGGTTATTGCACAGGAGCGGGGTTCACCCTGTGCGCACCTGAAGGGTAGCGGCTATGGGTTCCCTTATCATAAAAAAATAAAAAAAATGTTTATGTGTTTGTCTCGTTTTCTCTAACTTTACTACAACATTATATATGTCCTTACATTTTTTCGTTCTTAATTGGTTGTGTGAATTGTGTTTTCCTATGTTTTGCCCTGTATTTGCAAGTTCAAGCAGTTATGACCCAAGAGATGTTGATCTTAACATGGTGGTTATATCTTTGCCTCACAGTCTTGGTTAACTAGTTTTATGGATCAACTTATCCACTTCCTCCCTTTTGTGTAACATCCTACCAAGTTTCATAATGGTCGAAGCAAAATGTTTTATCCTGTTATGTGATTGTTAGGAAAACTTCTCTTTCATCAAATATATAGACATTTTTGTGGTCATTCTTCCGGTCCTTTTGTGTGTGAAAGATCAATGCTAAGGGCTGGCTAACGTAACCTTTTTTCTTTCTACCTTGGAATAGAGTTCACGAGACTCCAATAAGCTCACCAATTTCCAACTTCATGTTTTAAATGAGATTTAGTGGACTAGATGCTTCACTATTTATTGCCTGCGACATCATGGTAATATTTATCAGATACATATAGGAACATTAATTTGCAAATCAGTCCCGTAGAACAAGTCGTTGCCCAGTCTGGGAATTTGGTAAATATTTACCCGAATCGGATATTTATCAAGTCGATGAAATTAATCTTAGCAGTTAAACACTAAAATGAAAATACATGTCACTTAATTATTGGTTAGTGATAAACGTGTATGCAAAAAATAAATATTCTGTGTGTATAAACATCCGATCCGAGTAATTTTTTACCGTGGGAACAATCCCGATTATTGCTTAATTAATTTCATCAAATTGTGTCAAGTAAAAGCATTAGGATATGGTAAAAACTTATCCAGCCTTAGATATTAGCACCAATCCAATAAATACATACATATGTCTTTATATATTATCCCAAAAGCATAGTTAATGACATATTTTCATCTTATTTTACCTGGGGATTGGTCAGTGCTGAGTGTCAAAAGTAGATGAACAATTGGCGCACATAATCATTTCATGCCATTATGTCTTTCCGCTCAACGAAAATGCTACAAATACAAAATAGATGAACATTTTTTCGAATTGCTGAACCGTTTGTTTTATTATACTTGAGTTCTTAATTTATAACGTAACTATGGTTTGTTAGTATAATTTGATGTAAGCACGTATTGTCTATTGAGTAAGTTTTTAAAGATCATTATGGACTTTGTTTTAACCGTGTTTGCATTTCTTGCTAGAAAAGGAGGAAGAATTTCAGATGATTTCAATCAACATTTTGTAGCAAGTTTGTGGTAAAGAAATTTTGAATCCAACTTATATACACAACATAAAGAATTTTTGTATTATTGATGTATTTCACTTATTGTAGAAGGTAACTTACTTTATTTTTTGTGCAGTACCACTAGTGTCAAGCTTGTGATCTCTCAGAACATTAGTCTCAAGGATACATGTAATCTGCAGTGTGATCATACTACCCTGTAGCCCCGCCAGACGCGAATCATTAGAATCTAGAGTCGGTGAGTTCAACAAGATATATAGTTCTCCTATTTTGATGTTGCAAACATGTAACGGATAAATCATAGTAGTAATTAGGAGATTTAATCCTGGTTTGAGGGGCTGTTTTAGTTAAATGATGGCCATTAGATTTAGAAATGGGCAGTTGTCACAAATCTAAATATACACTGGATCAACTGGAACGATGAATAAAAGAAGATAATGAAGATTTAAGAAACTTATTTATCTATCTTCTAGTGCACCTTTTGCTATAGTACAGATATAGATAAATTCAAGAGCATATTGATTCTCATAGATTAGTAAGATAGAGACATAGATTATATACTACCTGTTCTCAGACTCATAGATTTGGTCCACAAAAAGGCAGTAAGACAGAATTTATACTGCCTGTTCTCAGACTCTCATAGATTTGGTACAAGAACCACAATTCTAAAGTGCATTTTCCCAAGTATAAACATGAAATGACCACAGCATAGTTTTGCCTAAGTATTAACAGCTACTTGGCTACTGAGTCTGTCCAGAAGTTAAGAGGAATCACAAAGACCACCTTAGCCAGCAAGTTCTCCATACAGGGAGAAACCCCTTAGACTCCTTGAGAGAAGATCAACATCTCAAATTCACAACAGTGTACTGGTCGCCGCAAGGGTATGGTAGAAGCCTCCTCAATGCAGACTTGACAGCACCTTCATTGAAATGATCTCGGACTTCTCTTCTCATGTTGCTACGAATCTGTCAAATATGGATTTTCAAAAAACAAAAAAGTTAGTAAAAGTTTTGCAATTACTATTTATTGAACTAGCTTACTCTCTATGTATTCAAGTGATTGAGAGGTTCACCTTGTAAGTACGCGCTAGATCCCCGTCATCATGTTTTGACCAGCAGACGCGGCTCATGAAAAGAAACAAAGGCATGTTTGCCTGCATCTGCAACATACATTCACTAGATGAAAAGATTGGCAAATCCTCAGTGAATGATTACAAGAATTATTGAAGTAATGGCGCGTCATATACAATGTAAAAGTTAAATGTGGTTTTGAGTTACATTTTGCCGGACATTGACGTGCTATCAAGTATAAAAAATGATGGCATTCCTTCAACTCTTCCTAGATAAAACCCCCAATATACCTGCTAGATTTAGTTTTGCTTAACAACAGTGTCACAGTATCCAGAACTTTGACAACAATTTCTAGTACAAGAATTAGGAATCCACAAAAGAGTATCAATTGGTCGATAAAAATTGTTAAGAGTCCCACATGGACACATTGGTTGAGATAATGAGTTATTACTCCTTATATGTTCTTGAACAATTCTCAACTTATGAGCTAGCATTTGGGGTCTAGTTAGCCCAAGATCCATTTTCTTAGCAAATATACTCACTGATGATGGTATTGAATAATTAAGCAAATTACCTAGTAATCGCTGAGTCCCTGATAAGTTATTCCTAATGCTGTTAAATCCTCGTTTTACCTGAGCCTATACATCCTCATTCTATACTATCTTTTTATTGCTATGCTGATATTGGATCCTTGAATCCAACATCAAATGGAGATTTACACTTTTCTTTTTGGCGATCTGTTGCTGTTTATTCTATGAATCAACAAAAGCAGTGCCCCAATATTGGCATTGAACAATTTTGGCATACCAACACATAAGTTACCCGGAATGAGACACATTGAGTGCTAGTTTGTCTATTGATTTTCCTTACACCTAATGAGTTTTACTTCATAAAATAGAAGGAAAGCTGTCACTACAATTGTAGCTTGCTCTTTTTGAGTTCTGCAGCTTTCTATCATTTAATAGAGGTCTTTCAACTTGTGATGCTTTGTAAAATAATCAAAATATTCCAAGTAGCATCATTTTGCAATGTACAATAAGTAGCATCTTCAACTATTCTTTCAGGTTAATTGTTTTGGTAAAGTTCGTTCTTCCTAGTTGTATGTTTGACCTTTTTCAGCTTCATGCTTTAAGTTTTTTATAATAGAAAAGGTTCAAAAGAAGACTTCCAGTTTGTCAGACTACCAAATATATTTTCTTAAACGTTCCTTGCAACTTAGAAAAGATTTGCTAAACTCAAGGATATTCACATAATTTTAAATTTTGCAAAGGGGAATTCAAGAAAATTCCAATTATACAGATTACCTCCTTTTCCGATGGTCCGCAATCCAATGCATCCTGAACTAGATTCTCCAAAGGTCCCTCTCCTTGTAGTTGTTCCATTGCATGCACTACTGCATCTACAATCTGATCAAATATGCAATCATTCGTTTAATAATATCGAACAATGCTCAAGATGGTGTAATAGACCAAAAACAAAAAGAGGGAGTAAAGGATTAATCTCACCCTCTGGGCTGCCTCCCTATCGCTCAAATGAAGTATAAAGTAAATCATTCCAAGATTATCGACACGAGACGACCAGTCACCTTTTGGATGGAATCTATCCACTTTAACAGTATACAACTGAAAGATAAAATAATTAGAATGTATTTCCAAACAAACAGAAAAGATTTAGCTTTTAAGGAATATACAATGTACGTACCACCCTGTGCTCGTGGCGGAGTACGCGTGTCACTTTGATTCTCAGGAGATGAACCAAAATCTACAACAGAAAATGATCTTTTACCTGTCATAAATACACAAAGTATATCCTGCTAAGATAAAAATGCGATTTATTGAATAGTTTGTGATGTATATATTCTCGTATTTAGCCATACCAATGTCTCATTCTTCAGATGAAGGGGAAAACTTATACAAGTACACATTCCAGTACCACTGTCCATAGGCATAGACACTTCCTCCCTGTCAAGGTTGGACTTTGTTTAGACATTTTTCATTTTCAATTTGCGGGTAAAATCCAACAGTTCGCATGTAATAATACATAAACTCATCCTCCGTAGGGAGGTATATGAACCCACCCTCATCACCCAAAGAAAGTAAGATAAAACAAAAAATGAGCTGATAGAAAAACAAATCCCTAAATATTTGGCCACATCAACAACAGTAAGCATGATCAAGAAAGAATAAGTGCAAGAAATGACGCCCATTTACTTGCTGAACCACTAGTAGCATTTCAGAACTACGGAGATTTTATTTTTACTTTTTTCACTTGATTTAATCATTTTTCGTAATTGTAAACTGTAATTGGTTTTGTTGTCATCTGTTAACCATAGACTACTCAACAAAAAGTAACTGATTTTAATGGTGATTGTATTCAGTTTAGACAACTGAAAACCAACTAGTGCTTAAGTAATGCGACTATTGCGCAAACCATTAATTATGAACCAGTTCTCTTTGAAACCAATCTCTCCAGATCTTCTCCTCCCGTTCTTTCATCCACCTGCCACCATACTGCCCAAGACACTACCCACCAACCAACCAGCAATAAAGTAACCCACATATATCCATCTCAAACTACAATCTAGTTTTGATGAGTGAAGGGAAAAGAGCTGAAAAGGTAGAAAATTGAGCCATGGAGAGTGAGGAGAGCTCGAGAGCCGAGAATTTGGGAAAAGAAAGGATTAAGACAGTCCGGTTGGGGATGGTTTTAGGAGTGTGGCCTGGAGTCTGTCCTAGTATTTGTTTTCTTCTTTGTCCGAACTTAAGTTCTAAAACCTTTTCTGAACGTTTCGCATTATTACGTCAAGTAGATTACATGGTAGTTCTGGCATACAGAAGTTGCTCACAATTTGATCGATGGAGACCCAAATTATCTAATTCCAAATGCCATAAACTAGGACCAAATTAGAATGACAAGTCGTGGAGAGCTTAATTAATGTAAATGTTCAACATGAAATTTTGGCTTCAGAATGACGAGCGACCGCTAGTAGCAACAAAAGTATAAGTACTTCAAACAAGTTATCTTTCAGAGTTAGGTTAACCAATGATATGCAAACGCAATGCTCACTTTGTCACACCCGGAGGAAAATGAAAAGGTGCTGGTGTGAGCTTCCCACGTTGATACTCCATTATAGGCATAGAAGGCCTTGGTATTCCACCCTAAGAAAAGAATTGTCTCAAAAAAAAAATAATATACAAATATGACATCACGAGAATGAAAATTCCATAAGAAACTTATGCCTCAAACAAAAAAGATAAAAAACCAACCAAATAATGGGACAGAAGGCAATCGAGAGAAGCAGAGTCAAACTTCCCAGTCAGAATAATGCGAAAGTTTGACGGATCCCTAAAGCAATCTTTGAAGTATTGCCATGCCTTTGATGTATTAACTTGTGAAAGATCCTCGGCTTTTGGCTGCATAGTAGACAATTTATTAGCAAGAAAGAGCACGGATAAACTAGATTCAAACTTAGCCACGTGCCGTGATAACAAATCTAAATTAAGCATTTTTCCTCCTCTTACAAAATGTCACGTTTCGGTTCCTCAAAAAGTTCAACAGAACGCATATGTCAAGTATTTATACTTGGCATGAAGCTACATAGATGCCCAAGTACAAGGCGCACACCAAAAGGCATTCACATCAAACACATGTCCAGCACCAAAAGGCAATCACCATAGTTGTTCAGCGGCTACCAATTCAGTCACTGGGGTAAATTCATACTCCTTTAGTTCCATATATAGCATACTATAAATATTGCAGAATATTTTGCAACTTAACATATCATCTTGCAACTTAAATAAATTTTGAACACCAATGTAAAAGGTGTTTGGTGCTCATATACTAAACCGTAATTTATGGTGTATGAAGGTTTTCCTCTTTTAAGAAATTGCAATTGTGATATGGCACAAAAGACATGAATGATATAAAAATAGAAGTAGGATATGAAATTCGGATGAGGCTAGCAGAAAGCACAGCTCCTAAATCTCAAGGTAACTTCGTAAGACATGTGATGCAATGTAGCCATTTTCTTTTCAAAGTTAATAGTGGAATGTGGAGAAGAGAAGCAAAGATAGTTATAGGAAATAAACCAAAGATAGTTATAGGAAATAAACCAAAACTATCTATGATCATAATTCCAGATTTATCAATTTAATGGAAACTAAATATATTTTCCATGAATCTTGAAAAGAATTGAAAGATCATTTGGTAATAGAGACCTTGTAAAAGTAAGATCCACCGCTATTGATCTCCTTAGCAGTATTCTCTAGGATATGATACAGATGTCCAAGGTCGGGAGACAGACGCTCTTTCAGTTCATCAACCATAGCTTTCATAACTTCATCTTCAGGTTCATAGTCGCTTGTGAATAGTAAGTATACAATCTGTAGGCATCCAACAGAACAATTACTAAACAATAGAACCAACTAAAGCATTGAATCATACTAAGCATCTTCATCTTATGAAACCATGTGAAACTGGAAAACTTTGTGGAGTAGAGATAAACTACCAAAAAGCTTTCATGAAGAAGACCTCCTCCCAAAACAGTAAGCTAGCAAAATAGCACAAAAGTAAACCTGCTAAAATAAACTGGAGCACGAAATGTAGATTTTGGGTAACACAAAGACAAAGGTAGCCCCAATTCTGGCTCAAACTTCTCCGCACCTACTTTTTTGCGCAGAAAGCTGACTGAACTATATAAGCATGAATCTTGAAAGGTTGAATACAAATAACTGATCTACCAACAAACCTGAAGTGCAAGTTCGATATCTGATGAGTCAAAGTCCGCACTGAAAGCTCTTCTATACTCTTCCACCTCCACATTGAAATGGACTGTATCAAATGCCTTAGGAAGTCCCTCAGAGCTAGTAGCCCAGACACTTTTGCCGATCAGACATGAAAACGAGCAGCTGAGGAGATCTGCTTCTGTCAATTCTGAGAGACCTCCATATGAGAATCCACTCAAGAAGACCTGTAACATGGAAAAATATGAAAAAAGCAAAGAAAAGGAAAATTGAACAAGCAGGACTAGGTGGGGCATGATTTTCCTACACTAATCGATTAAACATTTCCCACATCATCACCTAAGACAATAACAGAATAGATATTTCAACTATGTACCAAATAAATCCTATTGATACCGCTACATAATATCAGCACTTCGTAAAATTCTCCGCCAAAACATTTACATCAAATGGTGTTTCCCGTTTCAAAATCCTCACGTGCGTGCGCTTTTGAAACAAGGAATCTGAAAAGATCAATCATTATACTCTTACATGGTCGAAAATTTACTTATCCTCTCACCACACTACCTTTCTGTATTTTGACATGAAAACGAGTGAAAAAGAAGAAGAGAGATCTCAAGAAAAGAAACAAGGAGAAGAACCTATGTAAGCATAAAATCTAGGGAGATTTGAACTAGAATAACACTTGCATTTTCTGCATCTCTTATCACTGCAAGTACTGAAGAAAGCTCTACACTTTACAGAAGAAAATGGTTACAAAGCATATTCTACAAGTGATGCTGCTCAATGTGTCTAGAGCATGGGTCACCAATAGCTACAAGTGATACTGCATTGCCCTTTATCATAAATTCAAATATTTGGGGTGGTTGCAATGTAAAATGCATAAAGAAATAGGGGAAAATCTATGTAAGTATAAAGCTGACACTCTCAAAACATTAATTTATTTCACCCCTTTGAGAAGGAGTTTGGTCACCCACTCCATTTTGCAGGGTGTTTTCATTTGTACATGCATACAATGCTTTCACATTTATAGGAATCTATGGAGGGATGAATCATCACTTGCATTTCAGTATATTATTAAGGTATTAAGGTAAAAGGAATCTCAATACTCTGAAATGATGCAGAGGACTTCTAATACTTGCAAAATGAATTGTGGAGATTGGGAAACAGATTATATCTGAACTTGAAGCTCCAGACTTTACAGAAGAACATGGTCGCAAAACATTTCTACAAGTAATCTAAATGCTTCTAGAGCATGGCTCACTAATAGCCACAAGTGATATTGCATTGGCCCTTATCATAATTTCTAATCTTTGGAGTGCTCATACTGTGCACATTCTGATAAATTTGAAAACCAAGTCGTATCCCGCCAAGGTTGATGTTTGCTTAACTTTAGATTTCTGCCTAATTTTAGATGGTATCCGAAGTCTAAAGTTACTGGACCTAGCTTTCTTCCTAGTTGATTTATCTTTCTTCTTACCATTCTGTTTGGAAATCCAACACCTCCTTAAGGTCCCAAACAAACTTCCAGACACTGTAGTGGCCACTGGTCAGAGACCCAGCTGCCGTATTTGTTGAGCATCATTGAATTTTGTCTTTTCTTTCTTCATTCCCAAGTAATCTCTTCCTCATCCTTCATTTCTACTTGCTATACATACCTAGTTGTTACTCCCTCTTCCGCTCATATTAAGGATCTAAGGCACTCCAACAATTTTAAAAGGTATGACCTCTTTAGTCACGTATATGATATATGGATCAGATGTTGCTCTAAGCTCTAACTGACGGAGCAGATTATTGGTAAAGGACATGTATCTGA
This sequence comes from Lycium ferocissimum, assembly GCF_029784015.1. NCBI lineage: Eukaryota > Viridiplantae > Streptophyta > Magnoliopsida > Solanales > Solanaceae > Lycium > Lycium ferocissimum. Next base: position 40,442,539 of record NC_081350.1, on the reverse strand, counting down.
TGATCTCTATTCCTTGATCCATCGGTTCCTCGTTTAGTTGTTTATTCTAGTGTTGTCTCTCCATTGAAGCACGGGATGGACAATACACGAATTAATCAGAAACTTAGACTAGATTTAACAAAAAAAGATAATTCAGAGGAAAGAAATGTCAACTCATTACCCGACCAGCATCATCCGTACACTGGTAAGTGACTTGCATCCCATTAGCTAAAATGAGCTCCACAGCTCTAATATCGGAATGTTCAACTCGCTCAACAATACACCTGAAATTTTTTAGGTGTTAAGGAAAGGAAAAGTAAAGAAAGAGAAAAGTACAATAATCTTATATATCTATATATCATATATATATCCATGGAATCAGAGAGATTGACGATGGTGTCGCACATCGTATTGAAGCGGGATGGGTGAAATGGAGGCTTGCATCCGGGGTACCGTGTGATAAGAATGTGTCGCCAAGGCTTAGGCTTAAAGGTAAGTTCTACACTGTGGTGGCAACTTTGGACTATTGCTCTTAAGAAGGACTGCTTATGGATCAAATGGGTCAACATTTACTACATAAAGAATAAACCTTTGAAATCAGTTCCTGCACCTAAGTCAGCTGCTTGAGTTGTGAGGAAAATATTGCAAACCAGAGACCTGCTAATGCAGCATGGTCAGCTTCATGGTTATTTGCATACCCGGTCAGCTTGCATAGTATGGGTAAGTTTGAAATACACAAGGCTTACTTGCTACGCTTGCCTCAGTGTCCAAAGGTAGCCTGGAAGAGTTTAGTTTCGAATACACATTTGCACCCCAAATTCTATTTATCCTATGGTTAGTTGTTCAGAATAGACTGGCCACAGTTGGTAGATAGTTGAAAATTGGCATTGCAGTTCCTTCATATTATGCTTTCTGTTCAACAACCGGAGAAACATTTGCTCGTCTATTCTTTGATTGTTGTACTCCGAAAACAGTTTAGAATAGCTGCTAGTATGGCTAGGATACTCTAGAAATGTTGGTATCTGGACTGCTGAATTGAACTGGGCCTGCCAGATGGCTAAATAGAAGAATGGAAGATGCTCCATTGCTGCCTATTGCTTGCTATGACTGTCTATATCATCTGGAGAAAGAGAAACAGTTTGAGGTTCAAACATGGAAGATTTGATGCTGACAGGATCTGTAGAGAGATTGTTGTTCATGTCCATATCAGAGGAAGCAGAATCATGCTGTGGAAGATGGCTTTACTTAGCCTTGACTCAGTCCCATAGTTTCTGTATGGATATCTCTATCTCGTATTGTTTTCACTGTTGCTAGTTGATTTATAGTTATTTTGTATATAGCAACCATATTGCTATTGAGAAAGCAGTGGTCAGCCCTGCTCAATTATGTAATGTTCACTTTTGGTTAAAAAAAAAAAAAAAAAAAAGACAATAAGATATATTCACCCAGATTTAATCTCCATCTTTAGTATCAGATTGTTTGAACCCTTCACTTCTTCATCTGACCATCTACCAAAGCATCCCTCTTTTTCCAAATCATTAATCTTTTGCAATGACTTCTTCATATCTTCTTGCGTCACGGAATTCTTGCTTTGAATTACGATAACAGACATTTTGGAGGCTTCACATTGCGAATCACAAAAGCTTTTCATGTTTTCCATATTAATACCTAAAAATTAGAGAATAGTTAAACAAATCTGTCAATACATGATGAATTAGACTACAAAAACTCACTTTTTGTGAGAGCTGTCAAAAGCTGTGCTTGCAGCTTCGGAGCCAATTCAGGTGCATTAGAAACGAAGTGCTGCATGGAAAAAGATGAAATAAGTTTTTGACTCAAATAAGAAATAAACAAATGCAAGTCATTGGAGACATACACAAGTATAGTCGTCTTGTAGTCTCTTTGAAGAACAGTCATGACGATTTAGGTATGCTTGCTCATAGGTGCCCAGGCAAGCGGAAATTCCATCATTTAATTCATTTTCTTCAATACCATGGACTCTCATTCGTGCAATCTGAATAATATGACCAAAACAATATTTAGTGTGTAGTTATGTGCTTCATTACATAACAACTTTAATTGATTTGTTGATCAAGGACACCATTGCTCTAAAAGCTAAAAAGATTAAAGGAAGCACGGGTGAATTACCTCACCAAATAATGTCTCCAACACCTCAATTGTTTCACATTCTTTACACTCCGCCCCAAACACATAAATGGTACACATCTGTAAATCGTCAACTCTATCGTACTGAATTTCTTTTGGTCTGCTCATGCTTAAAAATCTTTTCTTCAACCTTGCAGCAATGATTCTATGAAGAATTGTTTGTTGAATGTACATGAACACATCATTCACAAACTTCCACCCTTGTTTCTCAAACATAAAGGTGATGTATATCTGAGACATTCCCCACTTCACAAATCAAAGAAGAAGAAAAAAAAATGGAAGAAATACAAGCATTAGCAACGATTTTCCAGAAACTTGACAATAAGAAGATACCTCATGAAAGAGTTCGGCATTGTTAATACTTAAACTCTACCATAAGCATGCAGTAAAGAGACAAAGTAGGCCTTAAAAGATTACCTTCAAAATTGCACTATCGACGTGTGTGTTCAATCTTGGCTCGCAGTATTTTGGAAGAGGGAACTCCAAATGTGGTGGCATGCCTCGCGGTTGGCTTTCAAAGTAGGTTCTGATCCAACCAATTATACTCTAAAAAATAAAGGATATCGAAGATGATTAATTTATGACTGCTGAGTCAATGCATATACCTTGTCAAAATTTAGAGAAAGTTCATCACAAACCTGCGTTTCAGTTACGTCTCCCACAACAATAACAGCCATATTGTTTGGGACATACCACTTCGTGTAAAACCCCTTTACAATATCCACAGAAACATCTTGTACGGAATTTTTTGTGCCACCTATAGGCTCAGCGTACTAGAACACAATATAGACAGTATCAGTTGACTAGTAGCTTAGAGTACATTTAATGAACCAAATCAGAAAAAAGCTAAAAGTTAAAGATCAGAAGACACATGTAACACGTCCTTGAATCTATATTAAGAAACTATAATGTGTAGTACCATACGTACCGCACATTACCCCTACATGTACTTTAAGAGGATGCAAAGTTATCATAAGCTTTCTCTCAGATTATAAATTCCAAGTCAACGTTATACCCTAATTAACAGTCTAAAGTATACATTCAGGTATTGTACATGTAAATAGAGAAAGGAGATTCACATAACCTTTGCTCCTTGAAATAGGTGAGCACTAAAAGTGTGTGCATGCTTTTTCAAACCATCCTGAGAATTATTCCAAAGCTCATCTAATATGATTGTTTTCTCCTTCTCTAGCTCCTCCGCAGTGAAATTAAGCTGCAAAATAAGTTTTTCCATTATGAGAATAACCAAAAGCACAAAAATACAACAAAGAAGATGAGAAGTAATAACCTCTTCAGAGATTGCAGCAATTAATCCAATTGCTTTCCTCAAATTCACCATGCTGGTCGCAGCAAAGTTATAAATTGTATAATCTCTGAATGTCTTGGCCTCTTGATGAGGGCCACATTGTTCTTTGAAAGCTTGTAAATATTCAAGCGCGTCCTGATTGGAATATCCATACCCCTCCAGAACTAGATGCTCGATAATGTGTGCAACACCACGTTCATTGTTTTCCTCACAAACAGCCCTAGTCAAGAGTCATGAAAACTATATCACAGGGCAAATCACAATCCAACTGTTGTACACTTACATAGTTCAATTATTTTTCCAGAATAGATAATAAATCCTCCATATGCTTTTATTTTCTTCATTATTGGATACGCTGAAGTGGTAACTAGTGTATAATTTAATTTGTTTTTTCTTATTTCGTAATAAGCAACAAACTATTTTGAAATGTCATTGTAACTTTGTAAGAAAACAAAATCATAGCATTACACTTTCTAACTTCCCCCTTACCACCTGATTAAAAAAACCAAAAAAGAAAAAAAAGAGGATAACATATCACCATCATCCAATCACCTCAACAGATGTTAGCTAGTTTCTAGATTTTAGTTACGTTCAAACTCAAACTATATATCCATGTATATTCCTTGTACTTATCTTCTCAAGTTTAAATCTCTAGCAAACTCCATATATATATATATATATATATATATATATATATATAGACACACACACACACACAGCTCCTACCAATGAAAGCACTCAAATTCATCATTAAATGTCTGCTACTCTTTATGGTATCAGAGAGGCAAATGCTCTCAAGAGCTTCTCATTTCTGGAAAAGGCTAACCAGCACAGCAACTTCCCTTCCTTTCGAAACCAATTTCCAACATCTACCGCACAGATCCTAAACCAACAGAACAGCAATTGTGACTACTACATCCAGTGTCCACAACAGGTCATCAATCAATCCAGTTTCAACTGCCCCTGAAACTCACCGGCAGCCATACGTGCTTTACTTGGAGAGTACAAATATCTACCCTTCTTTTTGGGTATGATCTCATGGGTTATATCGAAGGCATTGAACCGTATCCCTCACAATTTCTCAACTCAACAGATGTCTCAAACACTCAACAAACTCTCAACCCAGCTTACAAAATCTGGACAAGACAAGACAGTCTTCTCCGAAATAAAAAATCACAGTCCTTAGTGGTTTGGACCGGAGTATAAGGACATCTGAGCAGCCATCCGTGCCCGAGATACACCCATAAGTTTTGAGGAACTCTACAACAAGATCCTTGGCCATGAAGTCCTCTTCAAACACGAAGACGTCAAGAAGGAACAACGAATCATTACTGCTCAACTCAATCAGAGTAACTCCACAAACTTGGAAGTAGATCTGACATTAACTACAACACCAATCACAAATCTTTTCCCATGAACGGACAACGCAACATCAATAATCAGTCTAGACAACAAAATGGAATCCATCAAGGCAGTCAAATAAAACTATCAGAGTCCAATGCCAACTCTGTGACAAATTTGGATGTGTAGCCAAAGTTTGTCGATCGAGATCTCAATGTGCTACTGATATGCAAGTGAATTTCGCTGCTCGCAACAACACCTCTCTATTTTAATTGGTAAAATTCAGGTACCCCAGAACCATTTAACTCCAACTAAGAACTAGCCAGCAACCGGAAAGATTTTGAAAATTGAAGCATAAAAATAAGAATATCAAAAGGAGAAAACAAAACATAAGGTGCTAAATTATAAGGAGACTAATTATTCTGCACAGGTCAATCATTTGATAAAAGATGAGAATTACTCTTCTTGCAGCATACTCGTTTGTTCAGCAAGGTAGCAAAAAAGAGACAATAATTACTCAGCCATTAGATGGATCACAAAACTAGAAGTTGGAAACAAAATGAACTTGAGCATAAATGATTCAATTTGTATACTTTCCAGTAATAGGATGAGCAAATACTTTACCTCCTCAAAACACGTGCGTTAACGTTTTTCAAGTACAACAAACATAAAAGATAGATTTAACCATGTATTCCGCATTCCAGCAGCAATACCCTTCATCGGGTTGAGCGCTATTTTAATACATTAATTCGGCCTTTTATAATGATGGGGTGGGTGAATACATTGATCTACACTCCTTAGTAGACATGGCATTCAACACCTTTCAAGTCCAGATTATACTCATCAACACGTCTGGCACAGCCGAAAGAAAGCATCGTGACATAGTGGAGACAACTCTCATGCTACTGCACCACGCTTCGATCCCACTAAAGCTTTATGGGGTATGCCAAAGCTTCCATCACATTTGTTATGACCCTCAACATCAGGGGTGTGCTTGGTATGGAGTTCCAATTATCCATGTTTGGTTGGTCAAAAGTTTCGACAAATATTATGAAAACAAGTTCCGTAAAATGAGGAAAATGACTTCCCTAATAAAAGTAGGGAAAACAAGTTCCATACGTGTTGTTTAAAGTTCATTGTTTCCACCCCATCCACCCAACACCCCCACCCCTTCACCATCCCATCAACAGCTCACCCGGAACCCCAACTCCCCACCTCATTCCACCCCCATGGTGTTTTGCTAGATTACATTTAAATGCTCTTGGTATAATATTTTTTTTTCTTACTTACCAAACACTAGAAAATAAGTTAGAAACCCACTTGTTTTCGAAAAAAATATTTTCTAGGATATTCTATTCATCCAGACAGTTAATTTTTGTTGAGTCAGTATTTCCCTTCAAAGGCCACCAACAAATCAACTTTCCCTGGGTCATGCCTACAGATTTAGCACCATGGCTTTCTCCAATTTGTGCAAAACCATCAACTACTGAAAACACAACCTACCAAATCCACATTCAGCCTACATGTAGATCTACAGATTTAGGGTGTGCTTGGTACGGAGGAAAATATTTTCCAAATAATCACAAACTTTTTTTTTTTTTTCAAAAACATTTTCTTTAGGAAAACAAGTTTCTTAAAAATGAGGAAAATGACTTCCGTTAAAACAAGTTCCGTAAATGACATTCCAAGTTCTTTTTTTCCTTCCTACCCACCTAACGCCCCCAACCCCTCACCCCTTGACCATCTCAACCCCCACTACCACCGAACCCCCACTCCCTACCCAATCCCACCCCCATAGTATTTTGCAAGCTTACATATAAATGCTCTTCGGATGATATAATATTTTGTTGTTTACTTACCAAACACTGGAAAATAAGAAACCCACTTGTTTTCCATGAAAAACATTTTCCTTCATGCCAAACACACCCTTAGCACCATGGCTTGTTCAGCACCATCAACCAAACATTTTCCTTGATGCCAAACATTTTCTCATGCATGTTTGGAGGTGAAAATGTTCTGTTTAGGAAAAGAAATTTCTTTTAATTAAAAACGAGGACCATGAACTACAACCAACCTACATATATGTAGATCTGCAAAACTGACCTCAACTATTTAATTTGTGACCCATGGTAAGAAAACAAAATCCTAGCACCTGATAGTTGATAAAACAGAGAAAAAACACACATGCATGCTAGTAATCTGAAAATGAAAGAATGAAAAGAAAAAGAAAAAAAAAAGGAGATTGCATACCCTGCTTTTACTACCAAGCAGACACGTACTAGTCCTTTATCTATAGGGTTGTCACTTTTCTTGATATAGTATCTAAACCCATTGTCAAGGACCTGATATTCTACACCATATGGAACAGTTGAAATCTCTTGTTGAAAATCAGGTAAATCTATGGGTTCTAAAAGTTCATACTCATTCAGCTCATCATAATCATCTTCCTCGTGGTACTCTTCCCACATTCCTTCTTCTTCCTCATGAGTTTCCATATTCACCTTTTTGAGCTTTCTGTCCTCTGCTCTGCTCTGCTTTGCTTTATTCTTCACACTCCCTCTCTCTAGCTCACACACACACTCACTCTACCGTACTGGTCTCATCATAGTATCTTTTTACTACTCTTTATTATATGTGTTGTAACATTTTCATTTTACAAATATTCTGACTGTTTAAAAAAATTATGAAATGTAGCTACTTCACATTAGCTATCACTGTTGATACAGTATGTGTCCAAATACAGTACGAGCCGACACAACTTTTTCGATTGATACCCGCGTGATACAACTATTCAATACGCAAACTCTAGTTGTGTTTCGTAGTTATAGTTTCAAGCAGTTACGAAATTAATGTCGCTATTGTATTTACGAAATGTACGTAGGTACTGTATTTATGAAATGTAGCTATCAGTGTTGATACAGTATGTGTTTGATACAGCTCCTTCCCCCGGCCAAATATAGTATGAGCTGACACATCTTTTTCAGTTGATACCCGCGTGATACAACTATTTTGTTGTCTAACTCTAATTGTGTTTCGTAGTTATAGTTTCAAACAGTTACGAAATTAATGTAGCTATTGTTATTACGAAATGTACATAGTTACTGTATTTACGGACAATAAGCATCAGGTGCTGATACGTTATGCGTTGATATGCAACATTATGTCGATACAAATCTTTGCGATTGATAGACATGCATAATAATCTGCTATTTCGTGTCGATACAACTTATACCTATCTCATATGCAATTGTAGCTATGTTTCTTAATTACTCTCTACATTGTAGTTATTTATGAAATTTTCTCCAAAAAAAAAAAAAAACAGTATTCTCCTCCAAGTAAATTATCGTTTTAATTGTGTAGAAAAGATTTACCGAGAAAATAGAAAGATAATTTAATAATATTCAAATCCTATCTTATATGCCACTTATAACATCCTGTCGTCATATGCAATTGTAGGGGCTATGTTTCTTAATTACTCATTGACTACAAAACTTGTAAAAATAAAAATCAGTTATTTAAATGATCATTTTTCTTTATCCAAAAATTTTTCTGAAAAAAAAAAAACAGTATTGAACTCTGCACATATAAAACAAAGACTACTATAGTTAGGCATCTTTTTCTGATTGAACTCTTTGACGTGAGAAAGTATCAATTTTTGGGGAAAGATTATCATCTTTACTTAACTATAGTAAGGCTTTGGTTTTAATTACATATTACTACTTTTAATTCCTAATTATTAGTAAACCTCAATTTTAATTTTTGAAATATATAATTAATTATATGTAGTAGGTATTCGGCCATGACAACCTGGTATTTTTCACTTTATTTGGAATTTTGAAGTTGGAGTTCAGGTGGAGTTGTGTTTAGTTATAGTTTTTTTTTTTTTTTTAAATAATATTTGGTGGTTTAAATGTACTGCGAGTAAAGAAAATGAAAAATAAAAAATAAAAAAGTGAAAGGAGGTTTTAGGTGTTTTTCAAGTTTCAAATACAACTAATTTCAAAATTGGCACCTAAATATTCTTCCTTATCTTTCTCTAACAACATCGCGTGACCACATTTGCACAAGACTCGCTTTTTATTGCACGAGTCATAGCTATAGTTTTAAAAAATTATGAAATGTACGTAGCTACTGCATTTACGAAACAGTAGCTATCCACCCAAATACAATATGAGCTGACACAATTGTTTCAGCTGATACAGTTGATACCCGCATGATAACTATATTTTGCTGATACTTGTCTGATACGCAAACACTAGCTGTGTTTCGTAGTTAGAGTTTCAAATAGTTACGAAATGTAGCTAAGGAGAAAATCGTATTTACAAAATGTACATAGCTATTGTATTTCAGAAATGTAGCTAATGTATTTACGAACCATAGGTCAGTGCTGATACATTATGCTTTAATGTAGCTCTATCGACCAATATGCGCTCATACCCCTCTTTTTCGCGATTTCAAATGATACACGCATTATATAGCTCTTTTGAAACTCGATACATATGCTAACTCTTAGTCATAATTCCAATTGTCCGATACGTCAATATGGTATCCGTAGCTATGTTTCATAATTACGCTCTACACTATAGTTATTTATGAAATTTTCTCAAAAAGTAAAATAGTATTCTCCTCCAAGTAAATTAGCGTTTTCATAAAATAGTACTCTTCCCATATTCCTTCTTCTTCCTCATGAGTTTCCATTTTCAACTTTCGAGCTCAGTGAGCTTTCTGTCCTCTGTTTTGCTTTATTCTTCACACTCTTTCTCTATAGCTCTCGCGCACACACACTTTCACTCTACCGTACTAGTCTCATCATAGTATATTTTTACTACTTTTTATTATATGTGTTGTAACATTTTCATTTTACAAATATTCTGACTGTATGTTATAGTTTTAAAAAATTATTATGAAATGTAGTTACTTCACATTAGCTATCAGTGTTGATACAGTATGTGTCCAAATACAGTACGAGCTGACACAATTTTTTCAATTGATACCGGCGTGATACAACTATTCTGGAGTCTGATACGCAAACTCTAGTTGTGTTTCATAGTTATAGTTTCAAGCAGTTACGAAATTAATGTAGTTACTGTACTTACGAAATGTAGGTAGTTACTGTATTTACGAAATGTAGCTACAGCATAAGTGTGAGGTGTTGGTACATTATGCGTTGATGCAGCTCTGTCGGCCAATATGTGCTGATATTAATTATTTCGCGCGATTTCGACTGATACATGGATAATACATGCTCTTTCGCTAATACAACTGATACGTGTTTGATACGCATATGTTTCGTAATTACACTCTACACATATTTATGAAAAATTTTCAAAAAAGAAAACACTAGTCTTCTCCTCCAAGTAAATTAGTGTTTAATTGTGTAGAAAAGATTTACCAAAAAAATAGAAAAATAATTCAATATATTCAAATTCTATCTTATATGCCAGGATAGTACAACAGCCTGTCGTCCTTTGCTGAGAATTGGCCTGGGGTAAGTCTTCTCGTTGCACAAGAAAATGCAACATTTATTCTTATTATTATTCCAGAGATCAGATATTACCACTTGGATTAAGTGTCCGTTTGGACATTTTTTTTTATTTTTTTTTAAATGTTATTTATCTATAGTACAACTTCAACTTCAATAGTACTATCATTTTTCAACTTTATCTTCAAACACTATTTTTTTTTTCAGCTTTCATTTTATTTGTGTCCGAGAGCCTACGCATTATGACTTATTTCTTGCATTAAGGATTACTCTAGCAGATTAAAATAAGTTGCTTTAAAATAAGTTGCTTTATGTGTTGAAAGCGTCACTTTTTGAAATTTTCAAGTACCTATTATGTCTTTTTGGCCTAACAGATTATAATTGACCTACTTCAACTAAGGGGGTGGGTGACTCATTTCAAGATGTTAATATTAAGTTTTATGTCAAATTTCTTTTTTAAATCTTTATTTTTATATATAAGAAGTTGAAAATAGAAAACAATGTTTTTGGGCAGAGCCATTTCTTTTATTCAAAATTTAAAAGGACTATGTTGCATCATTTTCTTCCTTCAAATAATGGAATTAAAATTACATGAAAAGTACTGCATCGAATAAACCAAGCATGAAGGGGTCATTTGGTAGCTCAGTGAGTTATTTAGGTATTAAACATTACCTCTACCTTGTGGAATAGAGAGACTATTTCTGATAGACCCTTGGGTCAAGAAAAGCATTTTAAATGCAAACATAAAAGCTATGGTGATTACCTACAAGGGTGGCTTAGTTGGTTGAGCATGGGGCTTTCATAATGGAGGTCTCAGATTCGAACCACCCTGCCTATGACAGTAGGGTATTTGCCTTTTAGGTCAAGCTCGTCGCACCGGGCTTGCCTAGTGCGGGTTACCTCTTCTGTGTGGTTTGCGAGCTATTGCATAGAGGTCGGTTCACCGCGCGCACTGAAGGGTATGCGGTAGCGGGTTCCCATGTCATCAAAAAAAAAAAAAAAAAAAAAAAAAAAAAACTATGGTGATTTTTTCGTTGTGGTGGACAATTTAGAAAATAATAGTAAAGACGCTATTTATTATTACTAGAATTATGATGAAACGGATAGGATCTCTCCAACTACCCCCACCCGATTTTCTTTTTTTCCTTTCTTAGTATTTATTAAACATTGGGGAATTACTATAATTCCTAAATTCGAAACTTGGGAAAATTCAATCCTCTTGTTTTTGTCCTTTTATTTAATTTCTATTGGGGAAATAGTTGTTGATCCATTAATCTTATGGCCTCCTTGTAATGAACAATGTTCTTTGGCTTCTTTGGAACTAATCAAAATGTTCAAATTTCCTGCCCATTTGAAAAATAATCCCCATAACCAGCCTATCCAAAACATTATGATTAGCTAATTGGCTTCCCCCCCTCTCTCTCTCTTAATTAGTTTCTTCTTTTGTTTACGTAATGATTTACCGTTAATTCGTTATCATGTTCTTCTAATAAAAATACCTTCTAATTCACATGAATTGAAGCTCCAATCGAGAAAGTTTTTCTTAAAGTATCAAAAATAAATCCGGCATCTCACAATCTTAACCAATAAAATTTATCGTTGATTCTTTATGATTTAGTTAAATACATTATTTGATTTAAATTATTTTGATCTCATTGATGGAAGAAAAATTATTTACTTCTTCAAAGTCTGAAGACCCTTAGCAAAATTATTGGCTACAACACTAGCTAGTATAAATATGGTATACCACAATTGTGGTATAAACAATCCCTGAGTTGCAATGACAGGATTATAATATGGGGATCAAATAAATATACTATTTAATTGAAATGCTTTTATGAGTAAATGTTTAAATGATTGGACTAAAATAGGATTTTTTTATTTATTTTCAATTTTTACCTTAAATTTTTTAAAAGAGTTTGGAAGATGGGAATCTTCTTTTATCCTACAATCCAAATGACTCATTTACATTTTGCATGCATGGAGCTCTTTCTTGGACGTGGAAATATGAGTCTTGCATGGAATTTAGAAGGCCATGCTTGTTTAACCACAAAATGATTAAAAATGAAGAGTAGGACATACTTAAATGCTGGGAATATTTAACCATCAATTCCACATGCAGTTGATTCACTTTGTACGATCCCAGAACAAATGGTATGCTATAATTTAGTGGTCCACTCCATTAAAATACCATATAAATTTTTTTGACTTCTTTTATATATTAATATTATAATTATGATAAGAATAATTCGTATCAATGATAAGAATAATTCGTATTAAATACTTCTATCGAATCATATTAAGTTATTATGGTTGAATAATTTAATGATGTAAAAAATATATAACTAATTATTATTAGTAAGAAAATATATGTATTTATTGATCTAATAAAAACACGCGATAAAAATAAACTTTACCTACTAGTATAAATTATGGACCAAAGCCATGAAATGAATTAATACGGAGAAGTTCACTGCATATCCCTCTCATAAGTATGTTTAATCAGAAAAAGATGGCAAACTCTGAGTTAAGGCTACATCTTTTTCTGATAGTCATAACTCGGCACATGTAAAACAAAGACTACTATAGTTAAGCTTTAGACATCTTTTCTGATTGAATTCTTTGACGTGACAAAGTATCCTTCATTTTGGGATTATCAATTTTTTTTTTTTTTTTTTTTTTTGGGAAAGATTATCATCTTTACTTAACTATAGTAAGGCTTTGGTTTTAATTAAGTGTTAATATTACTTTTAATTCCTAATTATTAGTAAACCTTAATTTTAATTTTTGAAACATATAATTAGTTATATGTAGTAGGCATTTGGCCATGAAAACTGGGTATTTTGAAGTTGGAGTTGAGATGGAGTTGTGTTTAGTTATAATTTTTTTTAAAAAAATAACATTTGGTGGTTTGAATGTACTAAAAGTAAAAAAAATTAAAAAAAAATGAAACAAGATTTTAGGTGTTTTTCAAGTTTCAAACACTACTAATTTCAAAATTAGCACCTAAATAGTCTTCCTTTATCTTTCTCTAACAACATCATGTGATCATATTTGCACAACTCATTTTTTATTGCACGAGTATAGCTATAGTTTTAAACAATTATGAAAAGTACGTAGCTACTGCAATTACGAAACAGTAGCTACCCGCCCAAATATAGTATGAGCTGGCACAACTCTTTCAACTGATACAGTTAATACCCACATGATACAATTATAATTTGTTGATACTTGTCTGATACGCAAACTCTAGATGTGTTTCATAGTTGTAGTTTCAAACTGTTAGAAATGTAGCTATTGTATCTACAAAATGTACATAGTTATTGTATTTATGAACCATAGGTATCAGTGCTGATACATTATGCGTTGATGCAGCTCTATCCGCCAATATGCGCTCATACTAGTCTTTCGTGCGATTTCAGCTGATACACGCATTATACAACTCTTTCGCTGATACAACTGATACCTGTCTGATACACAGTTGTAGTTATGTTTCGTAATTACGCTCTACATTGTAGTTATTTATGAAATTTTCTCAAAAAATAAAATAGTATTCTCCTCCAAGTAAATTAGCGTTTAATTGTGTAGAAAAGATTTTGTAGAAAGATAATTCAATAGTATATTCAAATTTTATCGTATATGCCTTGATAGTACAACATCCTCCCATCATATCTTTTTACTCTTATGTGTTGTGACATTTTTAATTTTGTGAGTGTAAAGGAAATATTACACGACGTGATAAATATTCAGGCTGTATTTACGAGTCATGGCTATAGTTTTAAAAAATAATGAAATGTAGCTATTGTATTTACGCAATGGTAGCTATCAGTGTTGATACAGTATGTGTTGATGCAGCTCTTTCGTCGCCCAAATACAATACGGGCTGACACAACTCTTTCGCGCGATTTCAGCTGATACACAATTGATACCCGCATGATGCAACTATTTTGTTGATACCTGGCTGATATGCCAACTTTAGTTATGTCTCATAGTTGTAGTTTCAAACAATTACGAAATGTAGCTATTATATTTACGAAACGTAGTTACTGTATTTACGAAATGTAGCTATTGTATTTACGAAATGACCTTAGATAGGAGGTTGTGGAGGACTCAGATTAGGATAGAAGGCTAGGTTGCTTATCCTTTCACCATAGTAGTTGTAGTTTTGCTCATTCGTTTATTGCCATTTGATTTTTGCATTTGATTTCTGCTTATATTTGTTAGGCCTTTGTACTTTGATTATCTTATTTATCTATGATAGTTAATGCTCCTTTCTACCATGACTTTCTCGCTTTTGTTATTCCTTGTTTTCATATTGTTTTTTATATGCTTAGCCCTATTGACCTTTTATCTTGTTTTCCTCTCGAGCTGAGGTCTTTCGGCAAAGAAAATGCCCTACCTTTCAAGACGGGTGTTAGGTCACTTGTACACTTACCCTCCCCGTCCTTTGGACTTATTTCACTAGGCTTCTTGTTGTTGTTGTATGCATTGATACAACCGATACTTGTCTCATACCCAAATGTAGCCATATTTCGTAATTATATATGCTCCACAGTGTAGTTATTTATGAATTTTTCTCAAAAAAGAAGAAGTATTCTCCTCCAAGTAAATTAGCTTTTGAATTATGTAGAAAAGATTTTTGTAGAAAGATAATTGAATATATCCAAATTCTGTTGTGTATATGCTAGGATAGTACAACATCCTGTCGTCCTTTCTCGTTTTGCAGCAGACAAGGCCTGGGGCTGGTCTTCTTGTTGCACAAGAAAATGCAACATTTATTATTATTCCAGAGATGTTACCGCACTTGTTTTTAAGTGTCCTTTGGACTTATTTCTTTGATTGTTTTTTTTTTTTTTTTAAATAAAATGTTATTTATCTGTATATTTATTGACTAACAAAACATCAAAAAAATTCAAGTGATAGTACTATCATTTTTCAACTTTACCGTCAAACACTATTATTTTTTTTCAAATTATTTTATTTATGTCCAAAAGCCTACTAATTATGTCTAGGGGCATATTTAGGTAGGAATTTTGGAGCACATAATACATAATCTCTGTTTAAATTAGGTATTTTATGTATATATTTTTTAAATATATGGTATAATATTACCTAAAAAATATATTAAGGAACTCATACTTGCAAGATATTTAACAATCAATCGCTCACTTGGTTGAAGGTTGTTGTTTTTACCTAAAAAATGAATATTTAATCAATTCTCACTTAATATAATTTTTCTTTCTTTCACGAAGGCTAAATGATTTACTTGGTTGAAGGTTGTACTATTTACCTAGAGGACTAGGAATCAATTCCACTTAATATAATTTTTTTTTTTTTTTAGTGGTGAACTCATGTCCATAAATCTCAAATTCGCCTATGATTATGACCTATTTCTTGCATTAGTGGATTACTCTACCAGATTAAAATAAGTTGCTTTATGTGTTGAAAGCGTCCCTTTTTGAAATTTTCAAGGACCTCTTTATGTCTTTTTGGCTTAGCAGATTATTATTGACTTACTTCAACTAACCCCCTGTTTGGATGGTGGTTTCTCATAGTTCATTAATGTATAGTTTTGTATGAAATCATGTTTGTTTTTAATTGTGTTAATATATTTTAATTCCTAGTTATTAGTTATAATTTTAATTTTTTAAAACATCCCATTAGTTATATAATCATAAAAAGTCCAAATTTTTGTAACCACGGATTTTGTGATTTTTCCTGGTTACATATTTCATTTCCCCATTATACCCCACCTCCCACCATCCACCCCACCCCTACCCTACCACTCACCCCCACTCCCACCCTCCACCATCCACCCCACCCCCACCCTTATCCCACAACCACCCATGTCACCCCACCCACCCCTCCACCACCCACTACCCCTCACCACCATCCAATCCCACCCTACCACCCACTACCCCTCACCACCACTACCTCCACCCTCATCCCATCCACCCCTCCACCACCCCCACTCACTACCTACTTATTTTTTAAAGTTCCTATTTTATTCTCTACCTGAGTTTTATTGTATTTTAGTAAACTTACAAGTTATTATAACAATAGTTCATAATCATATATATATAATCGACCAAACCAAACAATACAAAAGTTATTAAACCACAACAAACGAGAAGAATTCACTATCCAAACATTGTTGGAAGATTAATACAATACAATACAATACAACACAACACCATAATGTACCATACCATACTGTACATTAATGAATCACGGGAAACAACCATCCAAACAGAGGGTAGGGGGGTGACTCATTTCAAGATGTTATTAAGTTCTACGTCAAATTTCTCCTTGAATCTTTATTTTTTTTATATATAAGGAGTTGAAAATAGAGAATAATGTTTTTCGGCAGAGCTATTCTTTAATTCAAAATTTAAAGGACTACGTTGCATCATTTTCTTCTTTCAAATAATGGAACTAAAATCACATGAAAAGTCCTGCATGGAATAAACCAAGCATGAAGGGGTCGTTTGGTAGTTGCTTCAATATTCTTCACTCTCTCTCTCTCTCTCTCTCTCTTTTGTTTAAATGAAACTCATTGCTATCTTTCTGTGAGATATTTTTCTAACGTATTCTTAACATTTCACCAAGTAGTTCAAATACTAGTAGTATTAGTTTTAAGTGACCCATTTTTTTTTTTTTTTTGCAGGTATGTCAGTTTGGCACGGAAACAGAATAGACCTGAAAAAGGCCTTTGCCACCTTTTATAGGATAATGATGACTGTCACTTTGTCTTTATTTGTTTGTGTGAGCACTTGGACAAATTCTTTTGCTTCTTTGTTTCAATAGATAATATACTGTCATTATATCTTGTCTTTTTATTTTTTGCAATTAATATGCCGTTTTTCTTGTACTTCCTGGTATTATTAATGGATGAAGGATAAATTATTCATGTACCGGCCAAAAGCCTTTGCTAGGAGTTTGGACAATATTTAATTGGAATTTCTTTTCTTTTTTGTTCTAAAGGCATTTATATGTGAAATAGAAAACTATATCCCTTTCGTTTAGATATATGCAATTTTTTTTCTTAATTTGTAATAAGTATTTTCTAAATCTAGAAATAATTTAATTTTGAATTTTTTATTTTATTTTAAATTTGTACAATGTCACACAAATATTATGACATATTAATGATTAAAAGTTTCAAAAGTCTTAATTATAGCCACATATGTTATGACATCTTTAAAATCACAAGTTTCAAGAGTTTTTTTTTTTTTTTTTAATTTCATGTCCTGCCAAATAGGTTTACATGCATGTATTAAAACAGAAGGAGTAGAATTTTGCATGCATGGAGCTCTTTCTTGGACGTGGAAATTTGAATATTGCAGGGAATTAAGTAGGCCATATATATTAGGTTTATTTAATCCAACAAAATATAAAGAGGAGGACCTACTTGCATGTTGGGATTATTTAACAATCGATCGCACAGTTGATTCATTGTGTTGTTGTGGTCCCAGAACAAATCGAATATGATTATATGCATTGTTCAATTTTATGATAAAATTTTATTCATTCCAAATACTTCTATGGAATCATATTAAGTTATTATGATTAAATAATTTAGTGATGTAAAAAAAATTACAATTAATAATTATTAATAAAAAATATATATATAAACACATGTTATGTATTTATTTTAATATATAGAAAATCTATCAATAGAAATATTTAATTGGAATTTATTTTATTTTTGTTCTAGGCATATATATATTCAGGTTTTTTTCTTAATTTAATCCAACAAAATAATTTAATTTTAAATTTTTTATTTTAAATAATATGGATAATTTTTCCAAAAAAAATTAATGATTAAAAGTTTCCTATTTGCATTTTTTTTTTTAATTTTATGTCCTGCCAAATAGGTTTACATGCATGTATTAAAACAGAAGGAGTAGAACAACGTGGAAATTTGAATTTTGCACATGTTATATATATTAGGTTTATTTTAATATATAGAAATTTAACAAACTATTTTTATTTTAATATATAGAAACACTCGATACAAATAAACTTTAATTTCTATGGACCAAGCCACGAAATGAATTGATGCAGAGATAAGTATGTTTAAACTTTATCTCCCTTTTCAAAAACAAAAAATTGCAAATATAACTCTGCCCATCTTTTCCTGATAGTTTCAGTAAAAGATGGCTAACTCTGAGTTATGGCTACAACTGCAAATACTCATAACGCTGCACATTTAAAACAAAGACTACTACAGTTAGGCTTTTAGCCATCTTTTTCTGATTGAATTCTTTGACGTGACAAAGTATCCTTCTTTTTTGGGATTGTCAATTTTTTTGGGAAAGATTATCAACTTTAGTTAACTATAGTAAGGCTTTGGTTTTATTTAAGCGTTAATGTTACTTTTAATCCCTAATTATTAGTAATTATTAATTATATGTAGTACGTGTTTGGCCATGAAATCTCGGTATTTTTCACTTTAGTTTGAATTTTGAAGTTGGGAGTTGGGATGGAGTTATGTTTCGTCATAGTTTTTTTGAAAAGTTTATTTGGTGATTTAAATGTATTGAAAGTAAAAAAAAAAAAAATGAATAAAATAAAAATAGGATTTTAGGTGTTTTTTAAATTTCAAATACAACTATTTTTCATGGCCGAGAGTGAATTTCAAATAAAGTGCTTCTGGGGAAAAACTACTTTTTTTAGCTTCTAAAAAATTGCTTCTACTACTCCCCAAAAGTACTTATTTTCTTCCAAAAGCTTTGCTAAACACCTCACTTTTTTTAAGTAATCACTTATTGAGAAAAAAAATAAGCTTGACCAATCAGTCTATTAGCCTTATTTTTTTTTTGTTATCCTCTATTTAGTAAATTCCGATCATATTACTGAATTTAACTTCGACTAGTGACGGTGTAGACTTGCATAAGAGGTTATATAGAAGGTTATGGAGGACACGAATTAAAGTAGAAGATTAGTAGGTAATTAAGCATTGTCACGCTTAGCCTCCCATACTAGTTATCCTAGTATTACTCTGGTAGTTTCTTGTTTGTTGACTATAGTATTACGTTGTGGTTGTCACTCTCCTTTTGTGATTGTTATTGCTTTATCATGCTTTTATAGTAAGTTGTCATGATTTATTCGTTTTCGTTATATCCTTTTCCATACTATCTTGAATTGCTTGTCCTTATACCGAGGGTCTACCAGAAACAATCTCTCTACTTTTTTTTTTTTTTGATGAAACTGGTAACTTTATTGTATTTCATATGAGCAAAACAGTACATAGGTTGTACTGAAACCATATCTACAAAAGTACTCAAAGACTCTACGTACTGTTCTAATCCTACATTGAATCTAATACATCAATAATGGTGACAGTATCATCTGAGTAAGCCTGGTTACACAAAAAACAAAGCAATAAAATACAATTCAACTTGACCTTCTGCACTCCATTCTGTATACTCTCAAAACATGTGGAATTTTTCTCCAAGACAATCTCTTTACTTCTCAAAGTAGGGTAAGGTCCGCGTACACTTTACCCTCCTCAGATCCAACTTTCAGTGCATATTTTGCTGAATTTAGACATAAAAGCTTTAAGTTTTTTATTTTTTATATATAAATGGAAACTAGGTAAAAAGTCTCACGTGTGGGGTATGCTATTGTTGTTGTTGGAAACGTATAAATCATAATAATTAACAACTAAAAATATTTAAAAGGCATGGTATTAGAAAATGGGAAGCAAAAAAGAAAAAGGTAAATGAAGGGAGAAGATCCAATATATAAAGGAAGCGATACCCACATTTTGTAACCCTAATCGCATCAATGGAGATGGAGAAGCAAAAGGAAGATGATCATCAGCACATTGATAAGAAGCTCAAAACAACTGACGAGCAGGTTTCTTTACTTTCTCCGTGCATCTTTGTTTATTTAATTTTCTTTTTAATCTGATATTCATTTTTCAACTGCTAATTAGGATGTTGAAACTGTGAAAGTAGCTCGCAAAAAGAAACTCAAGCCGAAAAAGGTAATAACACTCATTATTATTATTCTATAGTAATATATTTTTTTTCTATAGTAATTCATTTGTGTTTAAATATTTCAGGACGACGCTTCGGGCTCCTTTTTCGGTTTAAAGCGACTGTACCTCTCTTTTCTCTCTCTCTCTCTTTTTTTTTTTTTTGTTTAAATTGTGATTTTCGGTTCTAATGTGAGTTTTTCTCTCTAGCGACCTGAATATTAGAAAATTTTAATAATTTAGTGATTGAATATTAGAAAATTATGTTAGCTACGAATAATTTAGGGACGGATTACACCGAAGATTATGTAGTTTTAGCGACTGATTAGACGGAAAATCAGAAACTTCTGTTACTACGAATAATTTAGCAACAGATTAGACGGAACAGTAGAAAATTCTGTTACTTCTAATGATTTAGCGAGGGATTAGACGGAACATTAGAAAATTCTGTTACTACTAATAATTTAGCGACAGATCAGTCGGAACATTAGAAAATTCTGTTACAAGTAATAATTTAGCGACAGATTAGGCAGAACATTTGAAAATTCTGTTACTACTAATAATTTAGCGAGGGATTAGACGGAACAGTAGAAAATTCTATTACTACTAAAATTTTAGCTATGGTTTAGCAATGAAGTTCGTAGTTAAGTTCAATTTTTATTTTTATTTTTTGGGTAGTGTTTTGATGATATTCTGTTGTTTCTTCTTAGGGATATCCTGATTGACCCTCCAGCTTGCTACTGCAAAGCTGGACTGAGCAAAGAAGAGTATGAAGAAGAACACAGAAGACTAATTGAACGGCAGAGATCAAAAAACTGGTTGTTTAATTAGTGCAGTACCAGTACTACTCTTTGATTATTCCTAACTGTCATCTATTAGGACTGATGTTAATCCTAGTTAAGAAGCTTTTGTTTGTTATCGGATTGTTCCTGTGGATGTTTTAAGTAACTTGGTATCTAATATGCTATGCTTATCTACCTTTTGTTTATCTACTTGTCGCCTTTTCTCTAACTTTAGTTCAACACTTATTATCTCCTTTCCTTCTGTTACAACTTTTCTCCTGAGAGTGCGAGAAATGGTGCAATTCAAAGGACATATTGGGTTCTTTGACTCTATTTTGGCTTATTCATTTGACCTGGTTGTTTTATCTTTGTTTTATGGATTAACTTGTGTTCTTCCTCCCAATTGCTTGTCCCAATTGTTATATCTTTGCTTGTCCTTTCATTTGGTTTCATTTGGGCCACTGGTTTTGGTAATTGGTTGTGTAAACTTTGTGTATGTTCCTACATTTTCCTCTGTATTCGCTAGTTCAAGCCCTTCTGTCGCGAGAGTGCAAGAGATGGTAAAATTTAAAGGATTCCTTCAGCTTAATTTTGGCTTATTTGTTTAACATGGTTGTCATATCTTTGTTTCATGGTCTTGGTTAACAAGTTTTATGGATAGACTTATTTTCTTCCGCCTAACTGTATATGTGTTTGTCGTGTTTTCGCTAACTTTACTTCAACATTACTTATCTCCTTTGTGTCCCAAGAATGCAAGAAATAGTAAAATTTGAAGGACTGATTACTCATGGCGTATGCGATTAACAAAGTTGTTATATGATTATATCCCTGTTTCATGGTCTTGGTTAAGGAGTTCGATGGAGGATTAACTTATATATTCCTCCCATTTGCTTATGTGCTTGTCGCGTTATCTCTAAGTTTACTTCATCATTATTTACCTTCCTTTTTTTTATATTCAGACCGTTGATTTTGGTAATTAGTTGTGCAAACTTTGTGTCTGTTCCTAAATTTTGCTCTATATTCGCAAGTTCAAGCAATTATGAACCAAGAATGCAAGAGATAGTAAAATTTAAAGGACATATCGGTCTCCTTCAACTTTATTTTGGCTTTTTCGTTTAACAAGGATGTTACATCTTTGTTTCAAGGTCTTGGTTAACAAGTTTTATGGATCAACCTATTTTCTTCCTCCCAACTGTATGTGTTTGTCGCGTTTTCTCTAACTTTACTTCAACATTGTGTATGTTCCTATATTTTTTTTTTTTCTCTGTATCCGCAAGGTCAAGCTTGCCCTTTGTCCTTAGGGTGCAAGAAATAGTAAAATTTAAAAGACATATTGGGCTTCTTCTGCTTTATTTTGGCCTTCCGCTTAACATGGTTGTGTTTTATCTTTGTTTCATGATCTTTGGTTAACAAGTTTTATGGATTAAACTTATTTTTTTCCTCTTAATTGTTTATGTGCTTGTCGCGTTTTCCTAAACTTTACTTCAACATTAGTTATCTCCTTTCATGTTGTTATGTTCAGACCATTGATTTTGGTAATTGGTTGTGTAAATTGTGTGCGCGCTCCTAGTCGATGAGTTCAACATGAGTGTTGTACATTTCAGAACAATTCGCATATATTCGGAGTTAAGAGACAGTAATTAGCATTTCAAGTGTTTTCTACGATCGATAACAATGTTCCCGAATTTGAAAAAGGACATCGAAAAAGAAGGCATTGTAGGCATATTTTTAGACTCCTAAATGAGCAAATAAAACTTTGCCATGTCCCTAGATACTCTCTTCCTAACTGGCTAGTTACAAAACATCATAAACCTGAACCAGGAGAATAAGCATCAAATCCGAATTCTCCCCCTTGTAACAAGGCTCCATCTTGCTCCTGCATTTGAAAAATAAAATTATTTAGTACGTTAACACGCTAAAGAAATACCATTATGTCATGCAGTATTAGTCGGCTATGTTGCTTGGACTTTTCGAAAATGTCGATAGACGCCTGTCGGATCCTCCAAAAGTAGTGCATTTTTGGAGAGTTTGAGCAACATAGTTAGACAGATAAAAACTGACGTTATAATGACCAGTGATATGGTTATCTTTGTAAAGAAATAACCGAGGATCCCAAATCTGTGCTTGTAAAAGAAAAGGGGACTAAAAAGCTGAACCTAACAACAATAACAACAACATACCCAGTGTATTCCCACAAGTGGGGTCTGGGGAGGGTAGAATGTACGCAGACCTTACCCCTACCTTTGTGGGGTAAGAAGGTTCTTTCCGGTAGACCCTCGGCTCGAGAGAACGAAGCAAGATACAAGGAAAAAGAAGCATGATAACAAGAAAAATATGACAACAACGTAGCAAGATAAAAGAAAATGAAGAGACATATAGTAGTACACCTAAAATAGCATGTTTCAACTGAAAAGAGATGTACCAAATAATGAGGTTAAAAGTTGAAGGCATCAGTAGATGCATTAGGAATTAGGAACGGATGTTGATCGATTTCAACACACTAATCCCCATTTGATGTCAATATTTAAGGGAATACAAGATTACAAGGAACTTTTTGCATTAAATAAGAAACATTAGGATCATATCTTCCTAGTACGCATTTTCATGTCCTTGGTTAGTCCACGTATTTCATCAGTATACCATATATAACCAAGAAAGGTAGGTGCATCAAGTCGATGAGCTGACTGTCGGTCAAAATTATTTCTCAGACAGGAATAGTGAGATTTGAAAACATAATCCTATTGAATGGAAAAGCTTCTGCCTTCCTTCCTTCTAAGTTACCATTCAGGCATCAGAATCTATGACTACTTAACTTCAGAATAAAACATTTGAAAGCTTCAAAAATAAGAAAGACAAGGTTCACTTACCCATTTCATTGCACTCATTAGATCATCAAGGGAGCCATAGCCCTGAGGAAGAAAACCAGCATGTTGCTTTGTCGTCTGGAAGAGGTAGCCTTCGTTCGTCCTCGACCTTGAGTCAGGAGTTAGATTTTCACTCTCACTATGTTGTATGAGCATTGAAGAACAACCCGCATTTGATCTGCCAGTCAAAGACGTCTCTACCCTTCTGCAGAACATATCATTATTTTGGTCCATTGGATTGGTTAAAGAGGCCCTTCCACTATTGGCAAAAATATTGTTTGAGTTGTGGGAATAATGTTGGTTCTGATCCGGCCACCGTTGAACAGCACCCCCTAAAGTTTCACGGCATTGTGTTTCTCCTCTTGAAGCTTCGAAAGGTAGCGAAACTATGGAGGAGGAAGAGAAATCAACAGGGTTGTTCTGCAAATGAGGGACAGCTGAAGTACCATTGTCTCGCACCCCGTCCAGAGGCAAATGGCTGTTGCCGAAAGGCTGACCAGTAAACGGAAAGGAGCTTGACTGGAACTTCAGAGGCTTTATAGAGTTTTTCCAATTCTCGTTATATCTTTCATGGTCCAGAAAATTGGACGAACCACTTACACCAGTATTAAAGGCCTCTGAACCAAAAGAAGCTATGTTGAAAGAAGGCTGGGAGTTCACATGAAGCAAAATAGGATTATTTGGGACATTGGACAAAGAGCTGTTTGAGCTACCAACCAAAGGATTCAATTCTCCACTGCGTGTGGTACACGTACTCTGCTGCAATTGACCAAGCTCGAATGATGCAGGAATCCCTTGGAATAAATTAGCGTTCTGACTAGCAGGTGGAACATTGGGATTCAATTTCGTCAGGGCATTGATGGAGTTGTTGCTCAAATTTTGACAATGCAGATTGCGAAGGCTTACACCAGAAGGACTATTTAGTCTGCCAAGCATGCCACCTCCTGATGAATATGATGATGATAAGCTAGCCTGACCGAACCTTCCTGATCCAGCCAATGTTCGAAGATCACCAAGCCCGTCCAGTGAACCCATTCGCATATACGCAGAATCTTTACCCCCTAGTGCGGCGGCAACCATGTTTGCTTGCTGGGCTTCTTGCGTGCTGATCCTTTTCAAGAAGAGCCTATACTTCTGTGGCACAGAAAGAAAAACTTATTAAAACTTTTCAAACTTTATACCTTTGTGCTTATTAAAACTTTTCAAACTTCATACCTTTGTGCTTCTCTTAATAAAATAAAGGAAATTAAGAACAGACAACTCTTAGAACACCTCTGTGATCGTTAAGATAACATTGATGGAAATAATCTAGCGTTAGATCTGTATTTCCAAATGATTATTCAAATAAAACGCAGGCATTAGCTGATTAACATTTGTGAAATGTAGAAAGAATGTTTTTTTCCCAAAAGATGTAGTAAGGGTATATGATTCATCCCATTCTTGGTTCAAGAACGGGCTAAATTCATAAACAAGGTACACGGACTTCTCCAAGATTTTATTTGTCTCATCTACAAAGGTAAGCACCACGGAACATAATTTATGCTGTCACATTCAAACCTCTCTATAACGGCGTCCTTTGTGGCCGTTATAGTGCAATGTTAAAAACAGAGGCTGACTGTTATAGAGAAGTCAGACTGTAATATCAATAGCATGAAATCTCAATGATCCATGCTTTAAACATTCACCTCATTTATTTTCACATCCCAAAAGAAGTCTAGCCAGAAACCCCTAATTCTGGAAAATATAAAGAAACGGGACTCAAATACAAACATAGAAAATTATAAAGAACAAAGAGAGATGAATGCCTGGAGATGGCTAGCCACATTCTCTCTTGTAAGTCCTTCAACATTCATCAGATCAAGAATCCTCTTAGGGACAGCTTCTGCATCAGAAACAATATGAATATAAGAATTTTTGTTTAATAAATATAGACGAAGATTATCACATTAACGCTAAAGAACTCACTTTCAAGGCCTAACTGATGAACTGCTGTAACAAACTTCTTGTGAAGATCTATAGACCAAACAACACGAGGTTTCTTCTGAGTTGTTGCATCTTCTTCATCGTCATTTCCATTTTCATCACTTTCGTATTCTTCATCCTTCCTTTTCTTGTTAACCTTCCCGTTTTGATCTGCACGCTGGGATCCTCTTTCACCTACTCCGCCTTCCTGGTGAACCTTGTCTTGATCATCCGTTTTGTTGTGGTTCTTAGGCTCAACTATCTTTTTCCTTATTACATGTTGCCATATATTCTTCAGCTCCTCAAGCCGGATAGGTTTCAGCAAATAGTCACAAGCACCGTGAGTTATTCCTTTCCTTACAAGTCTGTAATCACTGTTTGCTGACAACACTGGAAATAAAAAGTTCAATGATTAATGAATGAAACAAACCTTATAACAGCTTAGTGCAAACATTACCACTATGATAATTTAATATAAGCAAATTAAGGGCCCGTTTTGACATTAAAAAAATTTCTTTTTTCAAGTTTTGTTTTCAAAGACTTGTTTGGTTATATATATTGTGTCAGTTCTTCGCTCCAAACTTGAAAAAAAGTTTCCAGACCAGTTTTTCAAGTAAAAAAAAAAAAAAAAAAAAAAAAAGTTCCCTCGCGAAACTTCAACAAATTTTCATGTCCAAACACAACTTCAACTTTCAAAAACCTTTTTTCAACTTAACTTCATATACTACTTTTTTTCAAATATCAGTCCAAACGCCTACAAAAAGATATTCAATTCTTGATGCAAGAATATTTTAGCTAACGGCAGTCAAGGGAAAAGAACAACAAGGATAAATCTACAATTAAAGATAAATGAAGGTATCTATACTTATGACGGGAAGATCCATCTCGAGACCAACAAGCTCCAGAAGTTTAAAGCCGTCCATATCAGGCATGTGGACATCACTGATTACCAGGTCAAATCTATCTCTGTTTTCCCTCAACATCTTCAACGCCGTTCTTGCCTGACTTGTCGTAGTTACTGTGAAATAACAGATCATATTCAGAAAATGAAATTTAAATTTTGATGGGGGAAACAAAAAACATTTCAGTCAGCTGGAAAGAACCCAAAAACAAATGAAGAAAATCAGCTTAGGAAGCTCCTAGCAATTGCATGGTTCCGAATTGGACTGGGGGAGCCTCCTTGGGTTGTGCTTCTCCTTAACCATAGCATTTAGGCTTTCAAGCTTGGGAATTCTTTTATAGTGATCGTGCCGTAAGACCTTTTCCTTTCTACTTGACGTTCTTTATTTTCCTCGTTTTTTACCCCACGAAGCGGCTTCACCAAGCCCAAGCCGGAGGTTAAGGAGAACAGAATAAGGTGAAGGTGGATACCGCTCATCAAGAGCTTGGTTAAGTGTCCAAGACCGTATGCCTTGCTGGTTCGATCTGAATCTGCTTAAGCCATCCTCAGAGTCAAATAGGTCGGGAAGAAAGCCTTGAGGTCGGACCGGACGACATAGATTTTAATGTGCCCATAGATTTACGGGTGACAAATTTTAACCCATTCTGTTAGTTGGACCAAAGGTGCTCCATTTTAAGCAAATTTAAGGACTAAAGATGCTCAAAGATATATTTAAAGGACAACAATAGACCTCCTCCCCGAGATCTGTCACCAGTCTCGGTTAGGTGTCTCATGAATTCTTTCTCCCCATTAGGCCTTTATGGCCTTGCCCGTCAGTATGACATTAAGCGGTTTTACACTTTCTGTCGTATTGGGGGAATGGGCTACAGGAATAGGAAAGAGAGCGTCGAGCACAGCTTTCGTGTCACCAGAAAGGGACAATTTTGGCTAAAACTCGTACATGAGCTATGTTTGAGTCAGAAGCAGTGACGGAGGCACACTTGTGCAACCCTTTTGCTGAAAAATTACACTGTGTGGATAAGTAAAGACAATTTTTTATGTATATATACTACATGTTGAATCTTTTTGGTTTTTTCGTGTGTTTACTTCTTTATATTCTAACTCCACTTAGTGAAAATTCCAGCTCCGCCAATGGTCAATAGCTTCGTTGAACCCTAAAGCTGTTATGAAAATCTCAGAGAAAAACTAGGCTTCAAACAGACTATCCAAAGAAAAAAAAATGGAGAATTTGGATTAGATTATTACTCCACAGTTAAGTTGTACCCAAAAAAAAAAAAATGAAAAGCCATTTTCAATACAAAAGAACTGTCAAGGTTACATTTTTTTTCCTTATGACTTCCATTGTTGAAAAGTCACAGTTCAACTTAAAAGAAACATGACCAAAAAGATAAAGTACTGACTAACAGCAACTGAAAAACACAACAAATCTTGAAACTATGAAAAACAAATTGAAAAACCTTTTCTAGAAGTTGAGATCTAAACCGCTCATTTTGGAAGTTCGAACCAGAACAAAGTTATGATTTTTCAGAATGGAACAGAAAACAACTTCCCAAACAGCAAAAATTGCAAATAGCATCAAATTGAAAATCAATTCAGAAAACTTACCAACTACAAATTGATAAACCAAAACTGAAATCTTTAAGAAACCAACAAAGAAATTAGCAAAAACATAGAAAAGCAGCAATACACCAAATTGGTAAACCAAAACTGAAATCTTTAATAAACAAAAAAGAATTAAGCAAAAACATAGAAAAGCAGCAATAAAAAAATGATTTTTTTTTTTTTAAGAAACCAAAAAATAATTAAGCAAAAAAGAAAAAACATAGAAAAACAGCAATAATACCTTGATATTGACATTTCCTAAGCAATTGATCCAAAAGCTTCAAACAAATAGGGTCATCATCAACAGCAAGAACTCTCATACCAACTGGAAAATTATCATACTTCTCCATATTTCCTCTTATTTCATCCACAGTCATTTCAAGAACCGCAAATTAAACACACGCACAAGATAAAAAAGATCAATTTAAACAAAAAGATTACAACTTTAGCATAAAAACAACAAAATAAACGCATCCACAAGGAAAAAAAGATCAATCTGAACAAAAAGATTACAACTTCAGCATCAAAACCACAAATTAAACACACCCACAAGAGAAAAAAGATTAATTTGAACAAAAAGATTACAACTTTAGCATAAAAATCACCAAATAAACACATCCACAAGAAAAAAAAAAAAAAACAGAACAATTTGAACAAAAAGATTACAACTTTAACATAAAAACAAAAAATTTAACACACCAATAAGAGAGAAAAGATTAATTTCAGGGAAAAAATTACAACTTTAGCATAAAAACCACAAATTAAACAAAGCCCACAATTGAAAAAAGATTAATATGAGCAAAAAGATTAGAACTTCAGCACAAAAACCACAAATTAAACACACCCACAACAGAAAAAAGATTAATTTGAAGAAAAAGATTAGAACTTTAGCATAAAAACCACAAATTAAACACACCCCAAAAGAGAAAAAAATATTATTTTGAGCAAAAAGATTACAACTTTAGCATAAAAACCACAAGTTAAACACACCCCAAAAGAGAAAAAAATATTATTTTGAGCAAAAAGATTACAACTTTAGCATAAAAACCACAAACTAAACACACCGACAAGAGAAAAAAAGATTAATCTGAGGAAAAAGATTACAACTTTAGCATAAAAACACAAAATTACAAAAAGGGTCACTTTTCAAGAATCTTTCTGATAACCCCAGAAAATAAAAACAGTGAATAATTGAAATAACTGAATAAAAATAAGAGAGATCTTTAAAGAGAGAAAAAAAGGAGACAAGATTGGAACTTTGAGTTGTAGTAAGTAAAGCTGTACGTGTGGAAAAAAAAATGTTGAAGTTTACACTGTGTTTGTCTTTTGCTTTTTCTCTTATCACAAAAAGACATTGGTAGTAAAAAAAAATTGGTTTTTATGGTTTTGGACAATGTTATAAATGGACATAAAGCTATAATTTTTTATGCAACTGCCAGTTAATTGAACATATATATATGGTCTTCTGTGATTTGTGAAGCTTTTTTTCAACTTTAGTCTCTCTTTTAAGTACTAAACTAAAATATGGAACCAGAAGGAAGCATGCTTATTTGGAACTGAGCTTTTTGTAGACCTTTTAGAAATGATCACATGTGGCTCGTCTCCATGTACATTATTCACACTTCAAATAATCTTGGACTTTCATATTTGGATATTTAAGTGTTAATAAAAGTCCAAGATTTGGAGATTTAAGTGTTAAAACTCATCTTTGAATCTTAGCCTTCATACTTAACAAACACAAGTCTTGGTTCGAGTTCTAAATAATAAGTATGGACTCGCCTTTTTTAGAGATAATACGTATGGACTCATTTTTTTTAGTGGTAATAAGTGCGAACTCGCCTTTTTTATCGATAATAACTTAATAAGTATGGACTCGCCTTTTTTAGGAACGATAAGTATTGACTCACATTTTTTAGGGATAATAAGGATGGACTCTTTTTTGGGAATAATACCTATGGACTCACCCTTTTTAGCAATAATAAGTATGGTATTGCCTTTTTTAGAGATAATAAGTATGTACTCGCCTTTTTTAGCATTAATAAGTTTTGACTCGCCTTTATTAGGAACCATTTTAATTCCATTTTGGATATTTAAGTATTCAAACTCATCTTAAATCTTGGTCATCACGCTTAACCAAAGTCTCAGGTTCAATTTTTGGATATAAGTATGGACTTCCCTTTTTTAGGGATAATAAATATACACTCGCCTTTTTTAGGGGCCGTTTTAATCTCGATGTATAAAATTTCGACGCAAATCAGCATTTAGTTGTGTCTCAATGCAGAGTATCGGACGTCAAGTGAAAAAAAGACTCTTACTTAACTAATCATATGTTCAAGTTTTTCTTACTTGATCTAGAACTTGGTCAACCAATGGAAATTTATAAAATTAATTCTTTTTACATCACTAATAAAGGAAAAATGAAACTCCTTAAACAATAGAACCTATATTATTGAGGTTAGCACACACTAAAAATTCATATAGTATGATTAATTGAAGGTTATAATCGATGATACAAAATTTTAAATTAAATATATGAAAACAATTTATGGTTTTATTCGAACACATCGATTTGTTTGATCGAATATAAAATAACACAAATGACTTATTTTCTGAAAAATATTAATATTAGTTAGAAGAAAGGGTGATGGTTGACTAGAAAATTCATGATGTAGCACTTCAGTAGTATGATTTGCACAATAAAGTGTTTTTCAAGTACTTTGCTTATTAAAAAAGGGTAAACTTGAAATTCATGAAGAATCTTGTCTAACTAATAATGATTCACTACTTTAATGCTAATGATATTGTATAGAAGTGTTTGACAACTTTAATTTCAGCCACTACTCTGTTTCATTTGCGTGATTTAAGGTTTTATTTTTCAAAAGAAATTGACTTCCCATTAATTAATTTGAAACGACTTGTCACCCCATTTGTAAGGCATTTTAATTAGAAAAAAAGGGGTCTCTCTCTATATATATAGTTGGCTATTTTTCCTTTTCTGAAAAAAAAAATATACATAAATTTCTATAGAAGCGAACTCGAACTATATTGTTTGTTCGTTCGACTGACTAATTCGAATTGATTGCGGTTCATTTCGAGTAGTGTTTAGATTTCTTCCTTCAATGATTTTTGGTTGTGTTATTCAATTTTTTACAAATTCGATCTACATAATATTTTTAAATACTTTTTAGATTACTAACTCAATAGTAGAGTACTCAATTTTTAAGGGTTATTTCGTAACTTTATCCAATTGTAACTTTATCCAAACATGCACCTAGTATATGCTCAAAGATAAAACTTTTAATGAGTTAACTCAGAATCTTTTTCGTTGGTTACAAAAAATAATATCACGTAAAAGAGGATGACAAGTCTTCTATAGAATCATCTCATTAATTTGTTTCCACAAATTTCAAGGCATAAAATCATTCACTTGTTGAGAACAAAAACTCCACTTTACATACATGTAGATGCAATGAATCTATCTAAATCGACTATTTTTTGTTTTTCTTTGTTGTCAAGAAAGTTAATATATAATGCACACTTAAAAAAAAACTAGAAATAAGTTACAAATTTTGTCGTTAATATTTTGCTAAATAGCGTGTAGGCAGCTATTAGAAATTTTTTATTATCCATCTTTTTTTTTGGTTGAATAGTTCATTGTTAAATAAGATTAGTGATGAATTCAGAAGTTATCGATTGTTAATTCACATATTTTTTTAAGTGATGATATAATTAATTAAAGGAATACTTATCTAAATATTCCACCACAAGTAAAAGTTGCAGTAAAAGGTTAAGCACTAGAAGTAGTAATT